>NC_132882.1:8619127-8676627 GCF_030463535.1 Salminus brasiliensis | reverse complement strand
AGAAGAAGGAAAAACCTTCTTACTTTTTAATGGAAGTCAATATAAAAAGATATTATTCCAAATCATTTTAGAGCATTATATTGGTTAATTCATCAAGACATTTTGACACAATATAACATCTGCCAGATTCAGATTACAGATACATGATGTCAAAAAGTACAAATCTACAAAAACTGAGATACAAAACAATATATTTTAATGTGTGTAAATACTTTTTTTGTCAGAATTTTTTAAAATCTTGTCATCTTGTTTTTCATATGATCAGACAGTCATACACAACTCTGTGTATGTGCATGACCCTGTACGTGACCAGTAAACATGATTACATTTTTATCTAAATGAATGTTTTTTATTATTATACTAATATACTTTTATAATACTATACTATTTTGTATTATTATTACATTGAATTATACCAAGAAAAATAAAAAAAAACCCATCTCATTAAGATTAAAATGTCTTTTGCAGGACTGTCCGGGCCAAAATACGCAGCAGGACATTATATACATATAACACTTTTTCTTTCTGCATAGACAGAATTACATACAATACATACCATTCAAATCCTAATTTCAAACACTCACAGAGAGTTTTGCCCACATCTGTACCTCGAGGAATATCTTTAAGGTGAGTCAATGACACCAGTTCCGTTTTAAATCTTCCTAAAGTGCATTCCAATCATGTGGGGTAATGTGGCTTAAAGGTTGTTCTGCTAGTTCAGTTCATACAATGGAGACTTTAAGAACATATACTTCTCAAAACTGAAGACTCCAGACTCAGTGAGCTCATTCGTAGAGCTCCATGACACACACTCATTTTTACCAACACAACAATAAATAGACTTAAATCTCGAGGAATTCACTAATACTATACTGAGATACACTATCTGGACAAAAGTATTGGGACACCTGCTCATTCATTGCGTCTTCTGAGATCACAGGCATTAAAACAGGGGTTTAACCTGCTTTTGTTGGAGTACCTTTCCAGGAGAGTTTGGAGCATTGCTGTGAGGATTTGATTGCATTAGTGAGAGCATTAGTGAGGTCAGGATGTTGGATGATGAATACCCACTGCATCCCCAACTCCCAAATCCCAAAAGTATTGGATGGAGCACCGCCGACAGTTTTATTATGTCAACATTTAAATTATAAAAAGAGAGGCCCCATAATTGATCCCTGTGGTCCACCCTTAGGGAGTAGACATGCCTACGCCACTGTGTTTGACCAGATATTAGAGTCTTCACATAATCCAACGCTAACCAGTTGATACAATGCTAACATATTTACATGATACATCATAACAAATCACTTTCCTCCCCACACTCAGTTTGAAGACCCCTGTCTTATTTTGAACCCCCACATTAAGAAAATTTAATATTTTTATCCATTTATTGTATAATTAATTTGAATGATTTGAATAGGAGGCAAAATAGAAAAACTGATGTGGAGATGTTTATTATTACCTTGCTCTTCTCATCATCTTTACCCTACAGGTTTACTGTGTAGGTTGCCCATCAGTTTATAAGCCCTCCTCTACCACGGTCATGACTGGTCAGTTTCTATCCACAGGACTTTTATTGGGAGTTAGATCATCCTCAACACACCAGGCACACTAACATACTGGGGTGGCCTGAGTGTATGAAGCACACTGATGTTCCTGAGGTGTTATTTTCTTCATTTTTTGTTTGTTTGTTTTTTACCCACTCTGGTGTCACTGGTAGTTTGCGAGTGAATCCATCACCCCAAAATATCCAGCCAGAAATGCCTCTGTGGTCAAAAACTGAGCAATAATGAAAACCTAAAGCATGGCTATACCTCTAACTTCAGCGTTGGAGCTACAAAATAGGGGGTTCAAATAATCTGGCCAATGAATGTACAAATATATAATCGCTGTTATGCAAAAAACCTTGTAAATCCATTTTTGACACTTTTCACGTTTTAATGTGGATATGAAAGCCCTAGCGAATGTTCTACCTGGAGACTCTAATGCAGCGTCACCTTTCTTCATCCAGCCACCAGCTTCCTGCTGCCTGACCTCTAAATACGAGCCTGGGTTGCTGCTTTAGAAGTGAAGTCACGCCTCTCCCTCCTTCCTCCCCATCGCCACTAGTTTGCTCCCGGATGTTGCAAGACCTGGGCTGACAACGGGGTCTACGCCAAAGACAATAAACAGTAAAAATATTCAACACTGTTCCCATTTTATTAATTAACAAGATTAAATGTACGATTTATGGCTCTTATGTCTTCAGAGTCTTCTGGTAGAACTGGCAGTTGTTCTATACATTGTGTCAAAATTTCACACAATGAACAGACCAATAGAAACGCTCCAAAATGAAAGATGTTTATGTGAGACCGCAACGATACACTTTATATTTACTTCCGCTACAACCCCAAGTTTCAATGGAGCTCCATTAAGAAGTCCTTCACCTCTCGGCCCCCTAGTAGCAGCAGGCCTTGGATGCTACTGTAGTGTGCTAGTGTCGTCATCCAGTAAAAAGTGTCGTATCTGATGAAGCTTTGGAGCATTAGACTTTACTTCTGAAAGTGATTCCGCTACTCGTTTTGTAGCAGGCGAGGTCTCTTCAGGTATGCTGATGCTGGAAAATTATGCTGATGCGTTTTCATGTCGCGCTGTTATTCTCCGCCGCTGTTCGCCATCGTTGCACTTACACTACAGTCATTAAAACAATACAGTAAAGCTGAGGAATCTGTTTTATTAAGCTCTGTGTGAAATCATTACAACCCGCAGTTATGAAAATACTGCTATTACCATAAAGATGTAGCTTATGATGTGACAGAAATACCTGGAGACAGTCGCCGTTGTTGTTCTTTCCCTGACATCACGCCTAATGCTTACTTTTTTCCTCCCTTACTTTAAGCCTGCCTCTCTTTTTCCTCTCTAGAAAACGACAGTGGAATAAATTTGGAATAATTGCAGCATAAAGTGCCTGCTAAAGTCAGCGGCGGCTTCGGGGGAACGAGGAAGAATCATCTGCCACTTTTTTCTTCTTTTTTTTTTTTCTTCTTCCACTTCCTCTTCTTCTTCTTCTTCTTCTTCTTCTTCTTCTAGCTCTTCTCCCAGCTCTGGATCCCTTGTCATTGCGCTGCAGAAGCCTTGCCTGTTTAAAACAGAAGTAATTAAATCTCTCTGCTCTCATTAAATATACAGCTGTCTGCGGCGTAGCACCCGGACTGCTCTAAGTGAATGTAAATTTCCATTTCATGGTGAGCTCTAGGGGAGAGCAGAGGAGGCTCTCTCCGGCACGATGAAGCTATCCCGCGCTGCCGGCGCTGCATGAAAATTACTGCTCCCCTAAAATAATTGCCCTTTTGTTTCCAGCGGAACCACGTATGGAAATGGCCCCGGCGTTATATAATTCATGCGTTAGGTACAGTCGCAGGTCCCTCCAGTCATACGGGAGAACGTGCCGCCATGAAGTTCCCTCACTGTGAAAAGGAAAGGCGAAGGACTGAATTTTTCACCGACTTCTTAATGACTTTTTTTGTCCAATTTGAATGGTCATGTGGGTTCTCTCAGATTAAAGGACTCCAGAAGGTACTGTAAGGTTAATCACAAACTTAATGAACTTTCTTTTTCCAAATTGTTCTCTTCACTGTAGCTGATTACGCTGAGTCATGCAGGATTTCTTGGGTGAGGGGGGATCTCTCTCTCTCTTTCTCTTTCTCTGTCTCTCTGTCTAGGTAATTAGGAGGGATGTCGGAGGCCAGAGCCGGCTGATGAGAAGCTGACAAGGAAGCTATAAGAATACAATTAGCGGACAGGCTGAAGACTGGTAGCCAGTGGCAAGGTCAGGACTACCGAAGGCCCTGAATCACTGCCAGGTATTCCAGTCATCCGCAGCAGCAGCCTAATGAACCTTCAGCCCTGCCATCACGTGAATGAGACACCTACAGGGTTTTCCTCAGGACCTTCATCCCTTCACGCTGCACACTTACTCCAATTAGTCATCATACACTCCGGTTTCAGGTTCGCCACTAAAGTGAAGGGTGACAGAAACGTCTAATGAGAGCAGGAAGATTTGTTGCATTTCTTCTTTTATCTTTTAACGCTACAAACTCTGAAATAGGAAAGACTGCACTGATTAAGTCTCCTTGGTCCCTGAAGGTTTATAAGCCTTGAAATGGCACTTCTTATTTATATTGTGTTCGTTTTTTCTCACTTGAAATTCATCTAAATAAGCCAGGAAATCTCAAAATCGTAAATTCTAAAATTTCCATCGGATCCGAAGGATTATTTATGTTTGTTTTTTAAACAATGACACATTTTATTGTCATTTCTTTACATCAAACATAATCAACAATAATTTAGTTGTCAACATCTGTACATAAAAATCCATACATTTATTCAAGGATTTTATACAAAAGCAAACTAAAAAAGCACAAACAAACAAATCTACAACATTATGAACATTTATCCTATGCATTGTTTTCATATTCAGCTTTGGAAATCACATTGTTTTATTAAAAAATAAACTGCTGTAAATTGATTGAGAGATCCATGGCATGTATTACTTACTGTAAAAGTAAAGAATTCATTTATATTTCTTAACTATTATTATCTTCTCTCAAATTATAACATCAGCTAACAATCCAGTCCACTCTATTCCTTTTTGTTTTTGCATTTAACTTAGTAATTAATGATCAAGTCTTTAGATTGTTTTTCAATCAATATTTGCAGAATTCTATTGATAATTCTTCAAATATTAAACAATGTACTGTAATTATCTTTTTACTTTTTATATTTTTTTGTGTTTAAGTTTTCTTAGATGTTTTATTATAACTTATTCTCAGTGCTACACACTTCTCTTTCATTTTATTTCACAATGTTTTACTAATTCTTTGAAGTTGTGAAGATCCACCATATTAGAACCCTTTACATTTTTCTGCAAATTGGATTGATAATATTAAAAAAAACATTGATTTATGAAACAGTAATTTCAAACCTTTAAACGCTAGTATATCTAAAATTTAGGATTGTTGTAGCAATATTTCTGTACATTTCTGAAGACATGAAGTGATGTTAAGTAATTTTCCTGCACTGGCTGCACGGTTTCTTCCTTCAAATATTATTTCATTAAACAAGCAAAACGATCTGCCAGTGCAGTGGGAGACCTTTCAGCTGAAAAATTACTTTCACCTGAGAAAATATCTAGAAATTGGCTAAACCAGCCTTGAATATTCTCACAGCAAATTAAAATATTAGATTTGGCGCCAACATTTAGGACACTTGCACTTTCCACATTTTCATTGCACAGCTCATAGCAGGAGAGACTTCACTGATTGTTTTCCCTGAGCGTCTTTTACTTGGGGCTGTTGCATTTGCTCTGTAATTTCATGGCCTCGGCTGGCTCCTGACTGGCCATCCGCCCACCCACTCATCTCGCGAGGCGTCGCAGCAGGAAAGGTCGCGTCTGCCGCACTCACAAATTCAATTACCTCATTGAGTCAGCGCTGGCTCTCCGCTGGCCGCCGTTCAGTGCAGCTGTCCACAATTTGTCCATTTCGCTCTCGGTTTCCACTAATATCCTCCACGCATAAAAAATGTCATGCCTATCTGTGGATTTTCTGCACTATAAAGATGTCAACAGAGAAGGGCCATCAATCATGCATGGTGCATCGCTCACGGCCCACATCGCTCTCGTACTGGGGGTTATTAGTAGGCCCTGTGAGCGGAGAGCTTTGCAAAGAAACACTGGGAATGAAAACAAAGCCGTCTTTATGCCATCCATCTTTTCTAGCTGTACTGACTTTTATTCTTCTTTTATATTCATGGATAATTTATTAACTCGATTGGCTGTGTCGAGAGAAAAAACTAAAGTTATGATGAACTTTCAGCACCAAAAGTATAATATACTGCAAAGAATGTCCCTGAAATAAACTTGCTGTGGTGTACAATAGGGAAATACAGAGGCTCATAAATATGAATTTAGAGAAAAATAATTGTTATATGGTTTCATTTTAGCCTACCTTATGAAAGACCTTCTGTCTTCATTATTAAATGCATGAAATAGGCCCTAGAAGGTCAAACTCTAATTTTATTGGTTATGTTGAATGCTGAGAGTTATGCTGAGAAGTACATGGAACTGACATACCATGAATCTCAAACACGGTTGTGTCTCAAAAGGAAATCCATCATAGGTAAAATATGGGCCGGGAAACAGCCAAATTCCAATCCCCCAAGACTGTTACATCACAGTTCAGAATAAAGAGGCACTGGCTAGCTGTGCTATTGTTGGAGGAGGCATGTAAAGGTGCATGTATTTGTCACTGTACAGCGAAATGTGTCCTCCACATTCAACCCATCTGTGGTTGTGAACACACACTAGTGGACTAGGGGCAGTGAGTACACCCCCAGAGCAGTGGGCAGCTCCAGCATCCGGGGAGCAGAGAGGGTAAAGGGCCTTGCTCAAGGGCCCAACAGTGGCAGCTTGCCAACCGAACCCAGGAATCGAACCCACAACCCTGTTTTCGATAGCCCGGCACTCTAACAGCTGAGCCACCACTGCCCCGTGTGCCGGTTTTCACCCTCCCATTGTCCAGAGCACTGCATGTGATAGGGGGAGAATATGTATGAGTTGGGTGATTGGCAGAAAATGGGTAAAAATGTTGAGATTTTTTTTTATTCTGCCTCACCCAAACACATAATTAGTATGTATACATCAAAGGACAACTTAAAATACTTAATTTTATTTTTAATTATTAGTATTTTTAATTTCTTAACTCAGAAAGGCTTATTACATACTAAATACTGTATTATTCAAAAACTACAGGGACTTCTGTACAAACTGGTGGGGCTATTCCTCGCTAACAGAACTGTTTAAAAGGTTGAGTAACAGGAGCTGAGGTGGTACGAATCTACAGATTGTGCAACTAATCAAATCAAAATCAATAACAAAGAATTGCTTACCCAATGTTCTGCAGCCACTGAATCTAGCTAAAGCACCACTACAGTAAATAAGTTGCCAGCCAGTCAGAGCTGGAAGCCCACTGTTACTGCAGGGGTATTTCACACATTGCGTTTGCGTCCAGCACAATGAGAAACAATGTGCATGTATTGCATTTACTCAGTTCTAGCGTGTACATAATTTCCATGTTAATAAATGTTATGACATCAAAACAATTATTGCCAAAGTTAAGCAAACTGAAGGGGCGAGCTGTGTTTGTGTAATGTTTTTTTTATGTACACATTTGACCTGAGGTAAATGCAATACATCACGTTTTATCAGCGCGTAAATATGATTCATCGAAGCTTCCAAAATAAGCCACAGCATGAGTGAGTCCAGCCTCTCAGCACAGGGCTGTATGTTAGCATAATCACATTCTACATCTCTGCAGGCACCAGGCCTGACATACTCCTGCACACCAGCAGGACACCAGCAGGTCAAGGCCAAGTGACCACACATGGAGACGGACCTTTATCTCCTCCCCTCAGTGTGTGTGTGGATGTGTAAACTCTCTTTTTGTGTTTAGTGGTGGTATTTCCCCTGTGGTATACTGCTATACCTGTCTGTCTGCTGTCTGTCTCTCTGTCTTTTCCTCGTTCAGATCATTTTAAACTGCTGAATCTTAAAAAAGATGTTCTTGTTAATGGATGCCTTGTGAGACATTAAATGTGTAGTACATTACCTTGTCTTTTAAATTGCATGTAGGACTACATGCTGCATAAATTCATATTGGGGTTTAAATTTAGACAGTAGCTAAACTATAGACTATAGTAATATAGCAGCCCCCCCCCCCCTTTTTTTTTAATCAATAGACACCAGTAATGGTAATATGTATATCTGATGGCCAATGCATTTATCATTTATTCATTGGGTAAAAACTAAGTGATGCTGACAGAAATAAGCAATCCTGTTGGGGAGCAGTGATGCGGCGAGAAAACTGGAGACGGAGGATTTTTTTTTTTTTTGCAAAGCAAAAAAGCACTGAGTGTGTCAGGCTAGACTGAGCTTATTCTGTGTGTCCTCATCGTAAAGGATTGAGAAGGTGATCATTCACCACCTTCTCCCTCCACCTCCTCCTATCCCCTCTATCTGTCTTCCTAACACGGCTCCCAAAGACGAGTGTGTATTCTTTCATGTTGCGTGGTGAATGAGGTTGCATGCAGGCTCATACAGGCCTATTCATTATGTGTTTCATCATGTCTGCACCCTCCACCATCACCACCACCACCACCACACACAAGCATACACAGCTTTCAGTGGTCTGAACTCCACAGCCCTTCTAAAACATTACCCCCATACTGACAACAACAGATCTATGTCATACTGGAATTCTTCACCAGCAACAATCAATTCTACACATATTTCCTGTAGAAAGATTTCCTGTAAAAGCTTATTTTGCTTTTGCACTGGAGCTACAAGGCTAATGCAGTTCACAAGTAATAGAGTAGCTTATACCCCACTAATGAGCGCTGCAGTAAAACTGCAGGCCGAAGTCATTACACACTTGCCAGACCAGCTGCCCACCCTCATGCTGCTGCTGTCTGCCTACCCACTATGTTAAAGTTTACTCTAACTGAGTGCTTCTATTATTATCATTATCACCATTAACCATCATTATTACTTTCATATTTTTTACCATCTCTACTATGATTATATTAATTATATTATATTATATTGGTGGAACCATGTTTATGTTTATCATTAATTAAGTATATAAGTATAAATATATTATAGTTATAGTTTATTAAGTAGCTCTGACCAGAGGAGGATGGGTCTCAGGCTTTCTTCCTCCAGCTCTGAGGGGGTTCTTCTTTGACATTGTAGCCTTTGGCTTGCTCACTAGGGCCTTCAGATTTGTATTAGTGCTGTCAACATTAAAGTACTAACGAATACAATTAATCTGCAATTTAATCATCCTACCAAGTTTGGCCTCAACTTCATCCCGTGGGTCTCTCTCACTTTACAGAGCCTCTTTACACAGTGCCACTTCAGTTGAGCTCAGAGGGTAGATTACACTTTATTAATGCTGAAATATGGATTAAATCTCATAACTAACTCTCATTCTCTTACCCTCCTTCATATCTCTCTCACACATTCACACACACACTCCTTTAGCTCTCCATTTATCTCTTAAAATATTGTTGAAGCATTTTCCCTATTAAAACTTCTGTGTCCAAAGCTAAACTTCTCTAAAACACACTAAGATATTATCAGAAAAAATGCCAGTTTATTAGACATACCACATTTATTTGTTCCCCCACCCAAAAGTTAAAATTAAAGGAGGTGCTAGGTAGCATTTTTATTTCAGAAGTAATCACAGAATATTGCTGTGATTAAAGGCATTAAACTTTGTAATCAATTGACACCACTAGTTTTTATGTATTGTTGACCTCTTGTTCTTTCACTAGATTCCTGAAAAGCTGTGCTGTGACGTCAGCTGTAAAAAGCTCTATAAAAATGATCTGATTTAATTTGACTTGCCTTAAACCCTTCTTAAAATTCTTTACTAGTAATTTTAGATAATAAGTAAAATGAATATATTTGTATTCTAAACAGTGATGCCTCCTAGCACTACAGAAGAAAGCACAGTCCCACAGTTCCTGTACAGCGATTTTCAATTTACTAATTTAATTTTGGAAAGCATTATTTGTCACATGGTTGTGGGTTCAAGCAACTGCTGGGCTCTTGAGCAAGGCATCAAAGCACCTCTCTGCTTCAGGGGTGCTGGAGCATGGCTGACCCTCTAAGCTGGCATAAGGTAATTTTTGTTGTACTGTATAATGTCATAAGCATAATATGTCATATAAGTATAAGGGTGGTGGGTACAGGGTGGTGGGTTATTAATAAACTTAACTAGACTTGATTATGTGGTTTCTGACACAGTGCAGTGCACAATATCAGTGCTGGACCAAAAGGACAAAATAATGTGCACATATACAGAAAGACTGACCGTTTCAAATGAAGCTTTTAAAATGTATTTTATAAAAAAAATACACTGTCATTTCTGTAACAAAAATACTTTAAAAATATGTGTGTCCTCTCATTGGCTCAGGAAGCATGCCAAATCAAACACCCCATGCCAACCCAATAGCCCACAGACCACACTTGGGGTAGCCCTGCTAGCGGGAATCATGTGGATGCCTGATTTGTGTCCATATGTGTCCTGTAAGTAAAGATAGCAGTGGTGGCTCAGTGGTTAGAGTGCTGGGCTATTGAACCCACAGGGTTGTGGGTTCACTACCCAGGATTGCTAAGTGCTACTGTTGGGACCTTGAGACTGACTTGAACGTTCTAAGCTGTGATATGCAAAGAGACAACAGTTATTCTACCGTACAAAAAAAACTCTTTCTCTGTCAGATTTAACAACGTATTAGATAACAAACATTGAAAGGATAGTAAGAGCGTTTTCACACCTGTAGTTGGTTTGCTCGGGTCCGAATCAGTTAAGGAGTTTGTAGCATTTTCCCCTTGGTTTGATTTGTTTTTACACAGTATGTCACAAAAACCCTGTGAGAGCGTTCTCTCCTCTTTTTGGCCAGAGCTGTCTGGGGCGGGAGCTAGAAAGTAAATACAGAAGGAAGGTCCTGTGTTCTCGACTAGTGTATATTTCTGTGTAGTTTAACATGCAGCAACAGCAGAGATGGCATCTGTTCATAGCTGTAGTATCTGCCCTTATCTGGGCAGCATACTGGGTTAGCACCTGACCACGGGAGCCATTTAGTCCAGCTCAGTCCAGCCTCTGTGCAGATGGTTTGAGCCACATTGGGCCTAGTGCAATTACTACATTCACACCTGCACAAACAGATCGCACCGAGGGTGAAAACGAACCAGGGTCTAATTTAACTGAAGTAAAAAGTGCATGTGTGAAAATGCCTTTAGCGCAGACCCCATCATCGACCCTCATCTTGTAACATCTGGACCCCTGCAGATCCAGAGCCAACCCCCAGGAATCTGGGTGGGACCAAACTGGAGGTGGTAGGGAGGAAGGAGCAGCAGAGTAGGTGTGTAAGTCAAGTTCTTTTAAGCTGGTGATTGGTCATGGTATTGACGTAGCTGAAAAAAGACTGAAATTGTACACGTTACAGATTTCATGATGAGCTATTTCTAGAAAAATAGACACTGCTACTGATAGCTGCTTACACACGTGATGATACACATGCAAAGTTGAACATGCAAAGGACTGTAACTGCTCCGGAATGATCTTCTATCGAGTTCTAATGAAATACAGACATGGAGTGTACTTGTATCTATGGTGCAATTGAAAACATCTGTTTTTTTAATGATGCCCTACTTTGATAACTCAGGTAAAACAGAACTCTGTACTTTGAAAAAAAAAGAAAGAAGTCGCCACAGGAAGTGTAGAAAGGAAGCAAAAGCACTTCAGTCAGTGATATGAAGAGAAAGGGAACGAATGAACTATCGGCCTCTCATCTTCTACTCAGGAGGTTTCCGACGGGAGCTGAAAACAGGTGCCAGGTGTTTACAAAAGGAGCTGAAAGGAGAACGTGACACTGTGGGCCGATCTTTCCTGGCCCTGAGCTTCATGTGAAGCACCGGAAAGCTCTCATTATGATTACGAGGGGAAAAAACAGCCATAACAAAAACCAGCCCACGAGCTTTGATGGTCCAACTGTCTGCCATCGTCAGATGTTTGGTCTCCAAAGAGTCTGCTTCGAATGAACTACTGCTAATCTCTCCAAAAGTGTAGCCTAACGTGTAACGAAGAGTATTGTCTGTCACGTGACGGACGGCAGCAAGTTGTCAGGGGAAGCCATGCGTTACAGCCCTGCTGGAAATATTGGTTAGGTCATGCGAGATTAGAGGGCTGTGACATCATTCAGAGGTGTTGAGGGGTGAGATGTGTATTCTGTTGTGTTTGGGATGTCATAGGAGCTCTGTCTGCTGTAACTGTAAATCAGCCTTTTAACCCCTCCTTCAGCACCTCTAACCTCAGAGGCATTACTTCACTGTCAGGGCTGGACTTTTCAGCGTGTACCAAAAAGATTAATGGCTTCTTAACTTGGTCAGTCTCTTTTTTTCTCCCTCATCTGTAACAGATTTCCAGAATAAAAACAAGGGCAGGGTAGGCTGCATGAAAGCACGAGTGGCTGTACTTTGGCAAAGTGCAAAACGCAAGGAAAAAATAAAGCCACAATTATCCAAACAAAGCCTCATCCATCCTTGTCCCGTCTGGCCTTCTAGCGGGTTCCTGCATCATCCAGCTCCAGCCTTACAAAAACACTGGGAGCCTCTGGGTTATTTTCAGCTTTCCCAGATTTCCTCGCGGGACAACGGCGAGCGCTTTGTGGTCTCAGCTAGACCTCTCTCTTTCTTTCTCTCCCTCTCTCTCTCTCTCTCTCACTTTTCTGAGAGTGATTTATTTCACATTTATTAAAGCACACTTACATTCGTAAAGAGTACGGAGGGCGTTTTCTTAAGATTGATGTTCTCATTGTCACGTCGGAATAAAGGATAGGGGTGCAGTGTTCTTGCTTTCATGGAATTCTGCTGTGGTCATTGACTTTGATAGCAAGTATGAGCCTGAAGAAGCTGCATGAACCTGCCAACTGACTTTCACTGCAGGGAGTCCGGTCAAGTTGAGAACTATTCCACAGGTTTGTCAGTGAAGACCGCTGAGCATAATAGAGTTGCCAAAGAAAATGACAGCAAATGTAGTCCATTCACCCGAGGATGACAGCAGTCTGCTCAGAAATGTTTTGTTCTCTCCCTCCTGGTACTGATTTGAATGGAGGAAAGAAGCCGAAATGTGAGCTTTGCGCCTTGTCGAAGCATCATCGCCCAGGTGTTCCAACAAAAGATCCTGCAGGTTAGTGCAGTGACCCGGACAACAGGTCAGTTAAAATGGCAATCTACATTCCTCTTCAACAGGGCTCTCAGAAAATGAAGAGAACAACAACTTTCTCCACTGAATACAAGAATAGTTATCTGCTTTGAAGAGTGAGGGGTAAGTGAATCCACATAAAAATGCCAGTGTAAAAGTAGCCAATGAGCAGATTTGCATATTCCCACACAGCATTCAGATGTCAGTCTGAAACACTCTACTGTACTGTACTATGGAACCTCATAACAACCTCTGTGGTAACCTCTCATGAGAACAGTGTAACGCTGCGTAATCAAGTCATATTAATGTAAAATCCTGTAATATTACACTACTGCCTCAGTCCACATGCTTCTTTACCCTCCAGTGCCAGTTCTGTATTTCTCAGCTTGTCAACAAATGCATGTTTACTGCTGTCCATGAAGGGGGGTTAAAGTGTTATAATAAATTGTACTCCATAACTGTAGGGGGAGCCCAGGAGCAAAAGTTTATGTCTAAAGGAAAGACTGTTTAAAATGAAGTTTGAATTCTGTAACATCCCTCAGGATTACAGCTTTTAGAATGTGTTGTGTTTCATTTAACATGTGAATAGGCCAGCCAATCAGAACAGTGTTCATTTGCATATTTCATTCTTAAAAGCAAAGTAACAAAATAACCAGGTTGGCAATTTAAAAAGGCAAAGAGGCAAAACTTTCTGTTCTACCTAGGACAATGTGGAAGGATTTTTTTGTGTTTGTTTGAGGTTTTTCTAATTGGTCGTAAAAGCTAACCTCAAACCATGACCACCCATATCTTATTAATATTAGATTTAGGGAGCATCCTTGAATTTACAGAGATATTATTATTATTATTAGTAGTAGTAGTAGTATAAATAACAACAACAACAACAACAACAACAATAATAATAATAATAATAATAATAATAATAACTTATTTTTCAGTCTATCCACTGAATGGCTTATTACCTGATTAAAGCCAAATATAAAGTTTGCTTTAGCTGTTGCTAGATCTAAAAGGATAACATAGATAACTAGCAGGCAAAATGCATACCTTTTCAATTACCACTTTACAGTCAGTCACTTTACCATCTCCCACCAGTCAGGTTCTAAGCTCTATAAGCCTCACAGTACTCCTCCTGTAGTTTTGTAATGTCAGTAATGTACAGGTGTAGAGGGCAGGGGTGCTAAGTTTCAAAACCTGTGTTTACGACAGACAACAACTGTCTTATGCAACTCACAGGCTATTCATTCACTCTTTTGCACATTTAAGTGAATGAGCTAAAAGGCCCAATCCAGATTACAATCAAAATGCAGCTCAATGAAAAGCTCAATAAATAAACAAATGCACTTTAGCCTTAACCTTTAAATGACCAGGATTTACTATGTTGGTCAGGCAGCTGAAAACAACCCCCACACTGCTTGGTTCTTGCCTATAACAAGATAATTTTGGGTATGAGGCTGGTGCAGCTGAATCCACATCTAAGGATGCACAGAAGTGAGGACCAATCTGAGCCCCCCATTGAACTGCAAAATGAGAAATGGGAAACCCTACAGCCTCACAGTCCTTGTGGGAACGTGCAGATAGGATATGGTGGATGCTATGTCAGTGTGTTCCAAAATATAAAACAAAATTTCTCTATTTTGCGTTTATTTCTTGCAGTGCTTGAATGAATGGGTAACATCTTCTGGGCCGAATCAATGGGAGAGTAAGGGTGGAAAATTTTAATTGGCTCTGAAATTCTGTTCAAAATACTATATGTGTATATATATATATATATATATATATATATATATATATATATATATATACTACAAGATCATATCAAGATACAATAATCACCAGTACATAGTTTCCAGTGGTTGTTTATTACATACATAACATCAATGCTCCCCATGGCATTGGTTTCAGGCAGCGACGCACCTGCATCAGCCATATGTCCAAATGTTTATGGACACCCCTTCTAATAAGTGCATTTGGCTAATTTAAGTTGCACCCTAACATCCATTCATTCAGTCCTGTGAAGCACTTCAGGGCGGAGTATTCAGAGAGAGCTCCGTCCTAAAAAAAAGAGGAAAATTGAGTCTTTCTTAAAAGGTTTTCTTTGAGGTGCTGCGATATGGAAATGAGCAGCCAAGTTCATTGAGCAACAGATATAACACTGGCTACAAGTGGACAGCTGGTTAACCATTAGCTATATAAAGCATCCACTCAGGTCTCTATTTAGGGGGTCATGCATGCTGTATTTACAAAGAAGGCGAGGATATGTTAGCACATGAAATTAGTGAGAATAGTGACTAGCTATGTCCTTTCAAACAACAGCAACAAACAACGCTAGCAGGCTAACCGTACAACTAATACAGCTGTCTGGACACTGTAACGCAAGTACTGGCTTTCTGTAGCTTCCCGTTGCAGATTCAAACCCTTGAGGCTGGTTTACAAAGCCAAGAATGGAACTAACCCTCGGTACTTGATGGCAATGGTCAAAACATGATCTGCACCAAGAGCCCTTCCAGCTTCAAGTACAACTGGGCTCGACCTACAATCCTTTAAGAAACATGGAAGACAAGCGTCCAGGCTTTTTTCGCTCCTGGCATCGAAGTGGTGAAACAAATCTCCCCTGGGTGTCTGGATGGCAGAGTCGCTCGCTGTCTTCCAATGCCGACTACAGACCCATCTCTTCCAGGGTAGAGTGTAGTGTATGTTGAGTGTTGTGTATCTAAGTTTCCATACTGACTTCTGTATTTAGTAATATTTAAGGTTAGAGGTATCTTTTAGATCCCAGCCTCTACAAACTATCTAAGGGTATTTTCTGAGTAAATAGTGAAGCCCTTTCTAAGTCGCTCTGGATTAGAGAGCCTGCAAAATGCCTTAAATGTCAATGTAAGGTATATTACATTACAAAATCCACACCAATGATAGCCTGGCAGCCTGTTTTATCCTACCTGCTCAGCAAGAAAAAAAGCCACCTCAGCATCACTTCTGAATCCTTTCAGCTCACAGAGCTCTTGCCACCTTTCCAAGCCAGTGTTTATCCCTGTTTTAGCAACGATGTCACACTCTCGTTTGGCTTGCCAGCTCTCTTCAGTTTAAATTCTGCATTTCTTTGGTCTGACAGTGGGTGAATGAGCAGATGATGACTGAGTTTGCCACTCTGATATCTCCATGTTCGCAGTAGCTCTCACAGTATTACCATTAGCGCTCTTTTAGCAGATGTGCATGTGACCTAAGTATATGGAGATGTGACGTGTCAGACATTAGGGATGGTATTCCTTTTTACTCAGGAATACTACTGCTTTTAATTTTTAAAAGAATCTTAACAACTGATGCTTTAAGTAAGAGAGTGAGGACTGCATGCCACTGATTGAAGGACATTCCTGTTGGGGCACCATTCAGTGGACAGGAAGCTACACAACATGACCCAGCCGTGAATGGACACACTGAAAGGCCACTGACTGAGTCTGCAGCCGGGACTCAAAACGTGCCTTCTTTTATTCCTTTCTTCTCTTTCACTACATACAGTCAAATATGGCTGAGAGAGTCAGAAGGAGAGAGAGTCGGGGGAGGGGGGGGGCATTCCTCATTCATAAAGAATCTCTCATTGTTTCCTTAGTGGAATTGAGGTAGAAGAAACAAGACAGTCTTGCACCCCACTCTCTCTCTCTCTCTCTCTCTCTCTCTCTCTCTCTCTCTCTCTCTCTTTTCCTTTTGCCTCTCTTTATTGAGTCTGGCTAATCTTAACACCAGTGAAAAAACCCTCCAGCAGCTGCCCACAGACGTCTCACCCCAATGCACATGCATACAATATCTCACTCCAAGACTACATTCCCGTTCCCTCCTTCTCCCTCCTTCTCCCTCTCTCCAGTCTGGAAATGGTAGGGTTTGGTGGTAGGGAGTGGTGGCCGGCGCCAGAATCAACACAGGTTGTGCTTCCTCTGGGAGTGTCACAGCAAATTGGTCCAGTGAAAGAAACGACTTGGCCAGTGGCGCCCAGGTCTGCACAGGACCCCCTGACTCAGGCCTAGCACTCGGGGTGAAATCGGAGAGGCCTGGGGGCAGCCCTGTGAAAACACACAAACCTCGACGTGGAGTGGTATGGGAAACTGACTGGGCTCTAAACTGATTGACTTCCTGTGTAAACAGGCAGCTGGTGGGAGACTGTGTGTAAAGAAGTGTTTGCGGTTTCCTTCTGCCTGGTTGCACTCACAGAGACTAAACTGGCCAGAGACCACAGTCACATTTAGGAAAGTGGCGTATCATTCACAAATGTGCTTAACTATTACAGACCACAGCGTCTTACTGTTTCTTCTGTACTGTTCTCAATAAATAAAACAATTACAGTATATCAGAACTGTCATGAAAAGCTTCCAAAATGGCAAGTTTACAGAAAAAGAAAAAAAAGATTTCAACTTTCAATGGAAGGCAATGATAAAACACGTCATTTTAGAGCATTTCTATTGAGTTACACTGGATTACAAATGAAAGAATAACTGTCAGATTCACGTGTTGTCAAAAAGCGAAAAACAGCAAAATGGAGATACAAGGGTTTTGCAGGATAGTGAAGATATGTTGACATACATATGATAGAATATATTAATTTTGTTTGAGGTTTGAGTCTGTACATTCCAACATTTTCCCGCTTAGTTTGTCAACAAAATACCAAAATATGGCGAAAATGCTGAGGTTTTATGAAGAGTTATGTACAATAATAACCTTTCATCCTATTCAAACCATGACAAAATAAGAATGAAGTATAAAAAAATATATATATTTTATACTTTATACTTATAAATACAAATTTGCACCGTTAAATATATAAGATCCTTAAGGAACCTTCTTCAATTGTGGAGGAACCTCTTAAAGTGTTTTGAGGAACCTTTTTCTTCTAAAAACCCTTTTCCTGAAGATTCCTAAAAGCACCTTAAGAGGTTCCTCCACAGTTTTGAAAGAAGAACCTCCAAAAGTTCCTGAAGGATCTTATACTTTCATCAGTGTGGTAAGTACCACATTTTTCTTCTCTTAAGTTTAAAGTAGTACAAAGTATTAACACTACTTAGTAATTCTACTAACACTAGATACTTATCTTGAGTCACATGGTGGTGAGATTTTTTTCTTTTCTGCTTTCTGCTACATATTTTATTGGTTTTTTACTTGTTATACAGAAGTCCAATTTAGACTGTCTGGGTACTTGGTAATTCTTTCTAGTTTTTACCTAGACCGTAAGGGGATGTAAACGAAAGTGAATGCACACAATTTGACAGAATTTCTATGATTTTTTAACAAAATCACAAATAATTACACACACTGTAAGAAGACTACAATATTCACCATCTGAGAATATAAAAAGCTATAAGATACCTCATGTAACCAAATGTAGGAAGATCATAGGAGCATGTATTTGTATTTGATACAGTGTCAATGTGACCTTTGCCAGCTGGTAACCTTAAGTGTCATTCTTTTATTTGATCTGTAAGAAGGTGCTAAACATATAAGGAAAGTATTTTTTGTCGTAAAACATATTAAATTAAAGACCACTTGATGCCTCTTCGGCTAATCAATGCAATGAGGATTTGCCGTCAGGATTCTAACATAAAGACTAGCATGCATTAAGACCGAGCACAATAGCTGCATAAGGATAAAAGAAAGCAGTGTGTTTGAAATGCGTAATCTCATCTTTCGTCCTGCTTATAGCTCTGTGGTCAAGATGATAAGGGCGTCTTAAATATTCTTTAGATTTGCTTTGCCGATGGCCAGCACAACGACATCACAGGGAGGGCCCCTCTGAAAGGAAGCTATGGATAGATGAGATACCTGATATGTATCATTACACACTTCACTTCAAACAGCGTTGGACACTCAATGACACCTTGTTTGAAGTTGTGATGTTTGATCGGGATGTGTTTGATGCTTTTGGGGACGGGAGGCTGTGGTAAAGAGTAGTGCCTCGCTTTTGGCCCAGTTGTGGGACATCGATTGAAGTCTCTGCCCAATAGAAGTACTAAGTGCTGGGTGGGCTTAGAGCATTTACATTCACCCACAGGGCAGTTTATTAGGAACACTATTCTACTAGTAAGCTATACTACTAGAGTCTCCTTTCACTCACAAGAAGACTCTCAATTCTTCAAGACTTGGATTTTCCCAAGATTTCCTCATTTGAGATTCTGGTCAATGACATGATCGCTTCTCACGATTCTTGCAGATTTGTCGTGTTCACTTTCATGCTGGGAATCTCCTTTTCTGCCACATCCCAAAGCTGTTCTGTTTGATTCAGATCCAGTGCCTGGGAAGATCAGTGAAGAACACTGAACTCGAGGCCATGTGCATTAAACCAGTTTAAGAGACCTTTGCTTTGTGATATGGTGCATCATCATGCTGGAAGAAGCCGTTAGAAGATGAATAAATTGTGGCTACAATACTCAGAATCAGAAATATTTTATTGATCCCAGAAGAGAAACTGCAGTTGCAATCATTTGAAGAATAAACACTCTATAAAATAAATGTAAAAAAGAGAGGAAATATATATATAGTGGTAATAACTGTAATAATAAATATGGATAATTATTGCACCTGAGTTATTTCACACATTTTAAATTAAATTTGATATGTTACATTTTGAAAATGTAACAAAGTCTAAATTTAAAATATGTTAAAAATGCTGATGACCGATAGGGATGGTATTAACAGGGTAGAAGTGCGCCAAAAATTACTACTCACACCATTACATTATGGACTGGATGGCCTGGACTGTTGACACAAGGTAAGTTGGCCTCAGCAGAAAGCCTCAGCAGAAATACAAATTAATTAGACGAGTCTTTAAAGTACAGTTATGTTAAATATTGAAAGAGGTTGCACTGCTCTATCCATTTGCTAATGGCAAGAGGCTAAACTCAATTATTATAAGTTGGTCCAACTGATCTGGAAAATGATCACTAATATCTGAATATATCCAGTTTCACATACAGATGTAGCCATTACTTACATTGCCAAGTTCATTTTACTTATTTCAAATTTCCACTTTATTAAACTTGACTTGAGTTCACACGCTGACAACTTTTAAACTCCAGCAGAAATCACAAAACTAAATTTGATGAGTGACGTTGAATAAAAAAGAAATGTTGCCTTATCACTTATTGCTTGATTTGTTACATGGTAGCTTCAACCAGTCAGGCCGTATGATGGCCTCTCTTATCAACAAGGTGTTTCCATCTGCAGAACTACTGCTTATTGGATGTGGTTTCTTTTTATTACACCATTCTAAGAGACTGTTGTGCTGAAACTGACAGGAGATCAGCAATTATTAAATACCAAAACCATACTCAAACCAGAGACTGTGTAAATAATCTCTGCTCTGATTGGCGGACCTGAATCATGTGTAAATGACATACACTCTTTATTACTTCAAATACGTCTTACGACTCCCTAAAGCACTCCTAACTTCAACATGAAGGGTGAGGGGCTCAGCGGCTGTAGGCTGAGTATGTGCATATATGTAAATATGCTGGTTTTCATGGCGTTACAGAAACAATTAATTCAAAACATTGTTTTTGCAGCTTAGTTTTGCAGCTTGGGTCATTTATGGACTGGGGAATGAACATTAGTCTACCATTTGAAACTTTAACAATGCTTACAAACTACAGCATTTCATTAAAACTGCATCAAATATTTATTTAAAGCGGTAGTCCGTAAGTTTGGGGGATTTGGGGATTTAGAGACCTCTGTGGTGATACTGTGTAATTGCATCGAGCATGGCAGAGGAGTACTTTTAAAATGTGCATTGTGGTGTGGTCTCCTCTCAGAGCGACATCTCGGATATCTCTTTTAGAGGCAGTGCAGTGACGTTAGTATGTAAAAGGCTGACATAGGAAAAAACTCAGGAAAACCTACCAGACCACTCTGTTTTTAGAACGAATATATTAGGCTGTGCAGCGATGGTTTCGCAGCACACTGATACAATTTATAATTATATTTTTGCTTTTGCTTTCCCTTTAGACAGACTACTGCTTTCAACTGAAATAGGAAAAATAGTAAGGAATGCAGCTTTAAATCCTTTTACTTCATATGGGTACTTTTAGTTTAAATGAACTTAAATTTACACTTTATAATCATTTGATTGCTATTATTGTTTGGTAAATCGCCCACAGAAAGTGTCACTGAGTTCAGAAGCCAGATTTGAATGATGAAAATATATGGAACAGGTATGCAAAGAATCTTTCGATATCATCTTATTCTGTATCACAGCATATTTCAGTGCTGGGATTCAAGTAAATATGTGTATCTGAACATTTCATCATCATTATCTTCCTCACAGAAACCAGGGATGAGAAAAAAAGATCTAATCACATGAAAAAAATGACAAATGCAAAAACATGGCGAGACGAAACGTGCCGAGGTGTTGAGAGGAAAGACTCTCTTCCTTCACACCTGGGATGAAGCAAGTCAGATACAGAGATGAGCTCAGCTCAGACAGACGCATTAAAGATAAGCCACTGCAATGTTCCCACGCATGCAAATCTGCTCAGACTTGCCAAATACAGAGACATGACTTAACTTAAGACATACTTTTTTCACTTGTTGCACAGGACATTTCTAGCCTTTTCCATCACTCTACAGTCTTAATCATAAATAAGTTGAAAGAGTTCCTTTGTATAATTATGCAGAAGAGCCACTTTTGTTTCCCTAAAGAACCTTTTAGTTGACCTCACCAGCATTTTCTAACTATGTGTTGCATCAAAATGATTTGAATGTATCTCCCTGTACTTTTTCAAAAGCCCAATTTTAACAAAACATAATATTCATAATGTTCTTACCTACAGAATTAATGAAATAACAAGCTTTCCAGCTTAAACATACCTGCCAATAATCAAAAATACATCCCTCTGGCAAATAGTTTCTTGGTATTGAGCTGAAAAATGCAATACAAAACAATTAAGTGGTGTGTTTGGCGATGGACCCCAAACTCCTCCTCCATCACCATGTGCATATATATATATATATATATATATATATATATATATATATACAGTGAGTCCAAGAAGTATTTGATCCCTTGCTGATTTTCTTTGTTTGCCCACTAATAAAGACACTATCCTTCTGCACTTTTAATGGTAGATATATTCTAACATGGAGAGACAGAATATCAAGACAAAAATATAGTATAGAAAATAAGTATTTGATCCCTCTTGCCAAACACACTCAATACTTAGTGGCAAAGCCTTTGTTTGCAAGCACAGCGGTGAGACGTTTGTTGTAGTTAACCACAAGTTTAGCACACACACCAGGGGGAATTTTGGCCCACTCTTCTTTGCAGATCCTCTCTAAATCATGAAGGTTGGTGGGCTGTCGCTTGGCAACTCTGACCTTCAGCTCCCTCCATAGATTTTCGATCGGATTGAGGTCTGGCGACTGGCTGGGCCACTCCATGACCTTAATGTGATTTTTCTTGAGCCAATCCTTTGTTGCCTTTGCTGTATGTTTAGGGTCGTTATCATGTTGGAAGACCCAACCACGGCCCATTTTCAGATCCCTGGCAGAGGGGAGGAGGTTGTCCCTCAGGATTGTGCGGTACATGGCTCCATCCATCTTCCCAGTGATGCGGTGAAGTAGCCCTGTACCCTTGGCAGAGAAACACCCCCAAAACATTATGCTTCCACCTCCATGCTTGACGGTGGGCACAGTGTTCTTGGGGTCATAGGCAGCATTTTTCTTCCTCCACACATGGCGGGTGGAGTTGAGGCCAAAAAGTTCAATTTTGGTCTCGTCTGACCACAAAACCTTCTCCCAATAACTTGGTTCATCTTTCAAATGATCATTGGCATACTTGAGGCGCGCCTCCACATGTGCTCTCTTCAGCAGGGGTACCTTTCGGGCACTGCAGGATGTGAATCCATTGTTGCGCAAAGTGTTGCCAATTGTTTCCTTGCAAACTGTGGTCCCAGCTGCCTTCAGGTCATTTGCTAACTCCTGCCGAGTGGTTGCAGGACGATTTCTGACTGTTCTCAGCATCATTGCCACCCCACGAGGCGAAATCTTCTTTGGAGCACCGGGCCGAGGTCTGTTGATTGTCATGTTATACTCTTTAAACTTTCTGATAATTGCACCAATAGTTGTTACTTTCACATCCAACACCTTACTAATCTTTTTGTAGCCCATTCCAGCTTTGTGAAGGTCAACAATTCTGACTCTGAGGTCCTGTGACAGCTCTTTGGTTTTACCCATGTTGGAGACTTGAAATCTGTGTGATCTGTCTGATTCTGTGGACAGGTGTTTTTCACACAAGTGATTAGTGAGAACAGGTGGCTTCAGGTCAGGTAACAAGTTGATTGGGAGTGTCTAACTGGTCTGTAAAAGCCAGAACTGCTAATGAATACTAAGGGATCAAATACTTATTTCACTCCATGAAATACAAATCAATTAATATATATTCCTTAGATTTATTTTCTGGATTTTCTTTTTAATATTCTGTCTCTCCATGTAAGAATACATCTACCATTAAAAGTATAGAATGATCATGTCTTTATTAGTGGGCCAACGAAGAAAATCAGCAAGGGATCAAATACTTCTTGGACTCACTGTATATATATATACACTCCAGTTCTACCTCAACTTTGTGATGAAACACCTCACCACCACCCCGTCTGCTCCCTTCTGTTTCATCACTCTCCTAAGCTACAGAGGGGCCAGACTTCATGAACCCGCCACAAGCCGCCCTGAACTTCAGCCCAAAACACTACGGAGTTGTAATCCCCTGTACCATCTCCTCGGGCAGGGTCCACACTAGCAAAACACATAATTATTTGAAGTAACAACAAAGTAAAAAAAAACAATACTGCTGTATTTCTTTAGCAGCCCCTCATTGCCAGCTATTGTGACACACATCTGTCCAAATGTTTGTGGACAACACTTCTAATGAATGCATTCAGCTACCCATTGCTGACACATATGTCTAAATGCACACACACACTGCTTGTCTAGTCCCTGTAGAGAAGTATTGCCAACATAATAGGACTCTCTGGAGCAGATAATCATGATAAGGTGGATTGATGATCCTTCAATGATTTCAGAAGAAATGTTAAAAGAGCATGTGCCCCAATACATTCGTCCATATAGTATACACAGGGGTTCTTAAGTGATGGTATCTGCTTTAGAGAACATTTTAATACATTTTATATATAAGAATATTGAGCATAAGTAAGAGGGAGTTATGCTCCCTGAGAGGTGCTAGCTGTGATAATAGCAGGATAGCAGTTTCAGTTAATAAGAAATACCCTGACAAATGTCGAGTCAAAGATCTACCAAGAATTCCAGTTTCAGCTGGCGTAGAGTAGGTTTAGGTGCCTGGCCTTGCTTGCTGGCAGCCCAAAATGTGTGTGTATATATATATATATATATATATATATATATATATATATATATATATATATATAGTGCGTATCAAACTCATTCAAACTCATTCAAACTCATTCTCCTTTCTGGAGAAGATGGATGTGTCAGGCCCTCGTTATCGCGCCCTCTCCCTGGGCGATCCCGAGTCACCGCCCACAGGCCCATATAAGGACTTTCGCCTTGTTTGTGTTCGTTTTGAGTTTAGGTGTTGCACCTAGGACTGGGAGCATTTAAGGAGCATCGCTCCAGCCTGTAGTTGCCAGGAACTGAACCTCTAGGTGTTTGTGGCATGATCCTGTAAGCTTGCATCTTATCGTTCTCAAGCTATCTTCAAGTCTGGTTCTCGAGGCAGTTCCATTTATGTCGTGTCCAGTTCATGCTCCCCAGCGGCTCTAGCTCACAAGGCTGTTCCACAGTGCCCTCAGGTTAGGCTTGCCTAGTATCTCATTCAGGTAGCCAGTTTCTAGTTAACCCAGGATTCACGTAGAGCGTGTTTTAAGTTCTCCCTTTTGTTTTCCCTAGCTAGGCTTGTGCTTTTCATTTCTCCCCGTCCCTCGTCCTTATTCCAGCATATCACGGCTCATTCCCCTTCACTCCCTGCTCCTCCCAGTCCCAGGTCTGTTGTGTTCACCATTTAGTTTATCACGTTCTGTTTGAGTTCCAGTTTTGTCCCTTAGGTTGCTGCACCTTGTCTGTTCCGGACCTTGTTTTGTTCTCCCTTTGTGTTTAATTAAATCTTGCTTAGATCCATCTCTGCAAGTATTCACCCCGTCCCTGTCTCACCGAACACACCATGACAGGATGCAGTGTTAATTATCCTTTAAAGTAAAACAATCATTAAAGTAAAAGTACAGGTAAAAATAAAGTAACTTTCCAAAAAATCTTGGGATTTTTTCTATAAAAGTACAGACATACCCAGTCCCTTATTTAACTGCAGTGGAACTGCTGGGAGTACACCAACATCTGTCAGCATGTGAATTGGAGCTTGTAAGATGCTGTTCATCTCTTTTGGATGGACTCCTAGTCTCAAATACAACAATAAACCTCTAAAGTGAGAGGTGAGAACAGAACACATGCATCGTCCAACAAAACGATGGGTTTGAACTCAATCAAGTTATTAGAAATCATAATAAAATAGGACTGATTAAAAATAGAATCCTTTCCTTGTAACTAGTTACTACCCACCTTATGAAACTCTGTTTGCATCACTGAAGAAAAATCTACTGTTAAGTGAAAGACAAAATCAGACTGACTGATTCGATTAACTGAAGCAGGACACGTGGACCCTGGAATATCAGAACAGCTCATGGTTCACTGAAAAGTTGCTGGCTTTTTGGCGTAGGTCATCTCTAAAGCCTTCATTATTCAATCACTGGGGGAAAGATAAACAGCCATGACCCCCAATAAATCCTCGTTTCTGCTGGTGGACACCACTTTAGGGAAACCCTCTAGCATTTCTAAAGGATGTCAAGACTCAGCTTTTATCTCATTTTTTCCACTGGACGCTCTGGCCGATTTCTGTTGATTTATAACGGCATCCAATTAGATGTCCTTCCAACTCTCTACTAGTAGGACCTTCTCCCTTTCACATATAATACACTTGCCGTCAAACATCTGCAAAGACACTTTGACGATATTATTGGGGAAAAATACAGGGCTGTTGAAGAAGTCAACATGGCGAGAGTAGCAAAGCAAGGCCTATAGGCGGAGGCCTGCTCTGCATAATACACCTCCATTTGTCCTTAAAAATAGCAGTGGCACATTTCAGTGGAAATGTAATATATAAGCAGAGCTCTTTCCTGTCTTCCAGGCAGGGCCTGCTCTCCGTTGGCTCCTCGGCCGGCTTCAAAGAGCAGGTATCCCACAAGGCCCCAGGGGACCCGTGATTGAAAGCTTCGGAGGATGGACTGACTGCCAAAATCTTATAAAGAATGTAACAGAAGATACATACATTATTCAGATTAAATTTTAATGCCCACAGTACATCCACACACAGGGGTGGTGTTGGTGGTGGTGGTGATGGTGGGAAGAGGTTAAAGTAAAAACAGCAGAAAGAGATGTTATTGGATAATTTCATGGTCCTTGTTAGGGTGCAAAGAATTACCAAAAATCTGTTGGCACGTAAACGGCCATTAAGTGCCGTCAGGTTTCCTGCCCTGTTTTTCTTTTAAATATGGAAATCAGGAAAAAAGGCAGAGATGAGAGGATGTGAGGGCCTCACCGAGTCCAAAGGTGCGCCGACACAGTTCTGAATGACTTTCTAGTCCTGCTGTCAGATAGCAGAGGGAGGGAAAAAAATCAGGCTTATTTGAATGGATTTCATTTCTATAGATTAGGTGTGACAACTTCAAATATTGGGCAAATCTCAGGCGTAAAAAGGCTTGAGCGATTTGCCCTCCACTGGGAGGTTTCCAGATGTCAGAGCACCAAGCGATTAGCATGGCACACACATTAAGAGGAGGAGAGAGTGGCTGGTCCCCCGCGGGCCCGGCCGACCCTGCACTCCAATCCGCTCTCCACTGGCCTGGAAAATCAGTTTTTCCCCCGCCAAAAACGCCTGGGCCATCTCACGAATGTCTCCACATAATCAGCTGATATCAAACCTCCAGAATGATTAACTTGCACCACTTCCTAACTCGTCGTTAGGTATCAGGGACACGAGAGCAGGGCGTATTGGCCTACTTGCTGTACACTACAGGTTTAAAGAGTATTCAATGTGTCAATATTCACGTACATCTCTCACTGATGTCCCTTGCCGTTCCCAGGATCAGAAATGTCATGTCGGTCCTTGGAATGAAGGGAATAATTGCTGTACATCATGGATTAGGCTTGTACGCGTGTCTCTTACAACCTCATCAGCGTCACAGGTGCGGCCGTGTGAAATGAATTTGTCATCAGCTTTAAAAGCCGTCTCTGGCAGGCTGTCTTAAAAGTCAGCCCCGGTCCGCGGCGTGAGGGGCAGCTTCCCTGCTGCTGTGCCCCTCTGCAGCCCAGCAGGTCTGAGGATTAAATTTAGGGTTCCTGTCAGAGCCTGTGACAGGCCTTAAATGAAGAGCAGGGCTTCTTTCCCCCTTTTACTCCTGATACTATTCCCAGGGGGGTCTGAGTTGTGGCTCTCTATTAGTAAGTGTGCAGTCGGTGGAGCTCCAGCTCCAGCTCCACTGATGTGGTCTAATGCTCTTAGTCCTATTTGGTCTTTATGGAGCTGGGCTGGGGTCGATTTTCTTCGCTGGAGTTGCCTCTCTATGCCGTCTATGGAGTCGGGGGGGGGCTGGCACAGTCAGGGGTATTGCGCTTGTCGGGATATCCTCTTACAGATGGCTCCATGACAGTTCATCCAAGCTTGGAGAGGGATCAGGTTGAGATTACCTAACAAGGCTCATGACAGCTTTTAATGGTGTTTAAAAAAATTAAATAAGAGTTCAAGGGTTCTTTAGTAACAGGAATGGTTGCTATATATATATTTTATATGGACAAAAGTATTGGGACACTTGCTCGTTTATTTTTTTTCTTCTAAAATCATGGAGCTGATCCTGCTTTTGTTGGAATAACTGTCTCTACTGTCCAAGGAAGAAGGCTTTTTACTAGATTTTGAAGCATAGCTGTGAGGATTTGATTGCATTCAGCAACAACAGTGTTAGTGAGGCTAGGATTTTGGTTGATCACTTCACCTCATCCCCAACTCCCTAACTCATCCCAAATATTTTGGATTGTTCCAGAGAATTGACTATAGAATAGGAGCAGATAAACATGAGCCTATTGACATCATGCCTAATACCAGGCGTTGACCAGAGGGGCATAATCAGTAGAAAGTTATCAATGTGGTACCATCCTTATCTATCCAGGACCATGCCCAAACTCCTCCTCTTCATTACTATGCACACTATAAAACCGCTCTTCTCTTTTCCTTCTCGTGACGAACATTCGCACCCCACCACCGCCACTGCTCCTCCTGATGGTTCAATTATGCGAAACCTCTGACTGGCGAGGGAGAGTCTAGCTTCAGGTCTCATCAGCTCAAAGCCCCCCAAACTCCAGCCCAAATTTCTCCAGTTCTCCTTCCTTGCCTCAGCCAAGCAAGCGTGGTCCGCCAATTGCAAACAGCAAGTTAGTTACTGTGGCTTGATCTGTTCCATAGACCATCCTGTTGATTAACACATCAGAAATTCAGACAGGCCCAATTAAAAACTTTGAACTTGATGTGAAAGGCACCATTAATATGCATGTGTGTGTTTTCAAAACTTTCCATGTGTTTTTTCTGTGTGAAAAGGTCTTTCAGTGACCACACAAATGGCACTTGTGCAAACTTACTGTGGCGACTCAGCACAAACACACCCACAGTCCAAAAGTGGGTCGTGACCCAGAGCGTGAGGAACACTGCAGTGTGTCATACAGTGTCAGGAACCACACAGACAGCTCTAACGGGCCTGAGGAAAGTGTGTGATTACTTAAGCATGCAGTTTGAATGATGCTTTTTGAGCATAAGCAATCATTAGCTACTTGTTAGCTTCATTAGCCTTTTAGTTCAAGTGCAAAATTAAAGAAATAAACCTGTGGCACCAACCCCTGTCCGGGCTGATTGACTACAATTGGGCTGAAGGGAAAGTGTATATGTTTATTGGAGCCAAACTGTTGAGTCGCTCTCAGGAATGAGTGCCCTTAGCGAAGACGGAAAACTGACAAACACAACCATTCAACCTTATCACATTCAAAAATTCAGTTCAGTGTGACGGGGTTGAAGGTTTTGTGCTAAGGGCTAATGCCTTTCTATGCTAGAATATGGTATTTAACATCAGATATTTTCAGTAAGATTTCAGTAAGGAACAGGGTTAAAACCTTCTTATATATAATATTTAAAAAAAGAGAAGGAAGAAAATTTCACCTCTATATGAACCATGAGGTCAAAAAGATGTTGATGATGTCACTTCCTCAAAACGGTGACAGAAATCTCAGAGACCATTATTGTAATGGGGGAGAAATGATAGTGTTACAGAATTGAATGAGGAACTGAGGGACAACAGAAAATGCTGCAATATTTCATTTCATTTGTATAAATATAAATATATATATAATGTAAATATTTTGTGGTAGAGGTTAGTTATAAAGTTATGCTATATATATATATATATATATATATATATATATATAATGTATCTCCATTTTTTCCATTTTAGCTTTAGCTGGTCTCAATGGTTACACTGTGTACAAAGTAATTCTGTAGGAATGGACCAATAGAAATGCTCTAAATTACTTGTGATACTTATTTTACATTAACACCCATACAGAGTTAAGCACATTTTTTTACACGTGTTAATCTATGATCTATGATCTAATCTGACCTACATTTTCCTAATTGATAATATTAACCATTTGTCTTAGGAACTTAAAGGGCTCCTGAGAATTTCCCTGTCACTTTAAGGCCTCTGTCAGTTTTTCAAACAGCTTTAATAAATCATGGTTTGCTGACCTGACTGAGAATACATTGGGGATCAACAAAAAAATACTGGTTACTAATATTGGAAACAGCATCAGACCTCAGGAGAAGCTCCTTGAGAATAAGATGCTTCTTGTCCTGTAGGGAAGCCCCCACTAGGTAGACCACTATGTTGTAATTAGCCACAACATGTCTACCTCCCACACTGAATGAGCGTATCACAGGGACTTGAGACAGAGTTAGAGCCCTGGAGCACTTCTCAGCAGTAATTGTTAGCACAGGTTGTGTATTGATTTTTTCCCCCTTCACCGCGAGCGTCGTCCCAAGGCCGGTCCTTTCCACAGAGCACGACCACTTGTTTATAGCGCTCCTTCGGTCGGGGTCCGACCCCCTAAAAAAAAAAAAACCTTGGGAAAATGTTTGTGAAGGAGGTTAATGAATTGCCAATCAGTGTTTACCGCAAACACAAGCCTGCCAGTCGCTGTGGTGTGGCCTTGAAGTTTGCCGCCGCGGGGTCTGAGCTAGGCTCAGATACACACAATAGAGCTGATTGGAATGGCAAACACTGGCCGCTGGGATACGGGAGGCTGGAGTGAATAAGGGAGAGAGAGAAAGGGAGAAAGAGAGAGAGAAAGTCTGGCTAAACCTTAAGTCATGGCTCTCTATGATTTAAGGGTAAGAAACAAGAGGCTGACATTTTTGATTTATGCACAGTTTATTTAAAGTGATTTGTGAGACAGAAGGATTTATCTGTTTATATAGCTGGTTCGTCTTCTTCAAAAGAGTTTAGGAGCTCCCTCACAAATTGATGTTGGCATCCTTTGGTTTAGCATAACTACTGTATGTGACTGATGTTAAAGAGGAATTAACCACTGATTAATCTACTAATTAAAAATCTACGTTAAAGCTAATGATTAAGATGGAAGCAAAGTCATTCGAATTGGTTTGATGTGAAATCTTGTGTTCTAGGGAAACTTACCAAGACAGAATTTAATCTTTTAAACACAATCAACATTACATTTGACAACTCAAAAGAGGAGACACTGGTTATGGATTCTTTCTAGGAGGGCAGATTCATTTATTAGTTAATTAATTTATATGCACCCCTGGAGCATACAGTACAAGGGCCAAACAGTGGCAGTTCAGTGGACCTGGGTATCAAACCCACAACCCTGTGATCAATAACCCAGTGCTCTAAGTACTGAGCCAGCACAGTGAATAAGACTGACCATGTTTTTGTGAAATCTAATGCTTTACATGTCAATAGTAAAACCCGAAAACAAGCAATATCATAATCAGGATTAATACCATCTACACAATGCTATGATGCATAGATCATCACTGTCAATATGGAGATAGAAGGTTTTCACAGGACAGCGACTGTATTTAATGTAGAGATGAACATTTATTGACCAATGACATTTTTTTCCATCATCTGTCAATAAAATCCTTAGTCTAGTTCTTGGCCTGGTGGTGCCACAGCTGGTGTATATGTGTGTGTGTGTGTGTGTGTGTGTGTGTGTGTGTGTGTGTGTGTGTGTGTCGCACAGCTCCAGAGTCTGTGGGTTCAATTCTCACTCCGGTCACTGTCTATGAAGATTTTGGTGGACTTTTCCTTTAAAGCAACACTATGTAACATTTTTACCTTAAAATATCAAAATCATCAGCCTCAAAATCACTGTGGTGCTCCACTGACTGTAATAGTGAGAATAGCATCGCTATCGTTGCTACTCTGGGCTCGGCACGCTGCACTCTGTAACTCTGGAGAAGTGGACAGGATGTTGCTGGTGAGAACTGCATAACAATAAGTAACATATGTGTGCAAAATCCGGTAATATAACTCTACCGCCTCAGTCCACATGCTTCTTTCAGTTTTAGTGGTGGTTTTGTATCTTTCAGCTTGTCCAGAAAATGATGTCCTTTAGTGGTGGCTTGAAGCACAAATTCCACTTCCTGACAATAGAGATGGAGCCCAGGAGCAAGAAATGCCAGTTTTTCATAGTGTTGCTTTAAAGATATTATTACAGTGACAGGATTGCTGTCATTAGATTCATCTGTGACAGTATCTGCTAATTCTAAGACGTATTTTATTGAGAAGTTGCTAACAAATTCAGTGCCTTACACACAGTCACAACAGTCCTTACTGTGAACTAGATGTGCATAAAGATCTTTGAAATTCCTTTAAATACAAAGTGCTTTAACCCCTCATTGGTTATTATTGGGACTGATAACAGAGCTTCTAACTGAGCATCATGCTAGCTGATCGAACAGATAGACCTCTAGGTCTGTTAGGCTGTGAGAAGAAAGGGAAAGGCCTGTCCTAAATCAGTCCATCTTAAAATTCAATATCACTCTGGGCTAACTGAAGCTTTCCAGTGGGCTGTGTTTCGTAAGAGCACTTTGAGGCCATTTTGAAGCCGCACCATTTAACCCCAGCTTAGAACAAACGGGCCATATTGACTTTTCTTGAGCGAGAAAGCCCAGAAAAGCACGCAAATCCTGCTTATGGAGGAAAAAACCCTAAAAAGCGAGGGCCCATTAATTGGGTTTTAAATGTGGCCAACTGCCCCCCTCCCAATCTTTATTCAAGGGGGCCCTTTTAAGTTTCATTGGCGGACGGTGACAGGGGAGCCTGGCGTACCTCAGTGTCCTCCTGGCCTCCACCCCCCCTCTTTCTTGACGGCAGGGCAGACAATGAGCTAGCTGTGTCCCTCCACAGAGGGCTGGAGTCCGGGGGACCGCGCCGGCTGCTCCAGGGGGGGCAGCCATTGGAAAGGGGAGAATAGAAAGAGAAAGTTGGGAGGGGTAGAGGGAGAAGAAAGAGGGGTGTGGGAAGAAATGAGGGGAATGGCGGGGTTGGAGGAGAGAGAGGAGTGGGGAGATGGATGGGAGGGTGGGGGAGAGAGAGTAGAGCGCTGTGGGAACAGCCCCTCGCTCTGCCGGCGGACAGCAGAAAGGCCGAAGCGCCCCGCCATTTGCAATTCAGATCACGAGCGTCCGGAGCTGGGAATCAATGGTGCTGTATCAATCTGCTGACTGCAAATGTCATCTGCATTTTGATTCTTGACCCCCTTTTTCTGGCTCTCCCCACACTAGGACCATTGTCCTGCAGGGGCCAGGGCCACCCCCTCTCTCTCTCTCTGTGTCCCCCCCCCCCCACCTTTTCTCTTCTTTTTGCCTGGAGACCCACGCTATAGCCCACAAGCCAGGCACCCTTTTCACACCAGCTCGGGCAACTGTCATTTAGCAACGTTGTTCAGCAGGTCTCACACTGCGCCATAAAGGAATTAGGGGCCGCGAGACAAAGCCCAGATACCAGCCGCTGTTTGGAGAGCTAAATGACGTTAACCTTTGTGACCATTGTGACAATGTAACAATTTGTGTCAGAAATCTGGTTCGAATTTAATGGTGAATCAAAGCGATACAAAATGGCCAAAAAAGTCACAGCGGAGAGCATGTCCCACGGATGAATGCCACCGACACCGAAGCAGCAACGGATAAATCAAGCAAAAAAGGGCGCCATACGCATTAGCATCCATGCTTCCGTGTTCTTTCAGACTCTGCTAAAGGATTTCTGTCCTTGCGTGGCTAAACGCTAGACACATACACTGAAGGTTAGCGACCACATTAGCAACACATTAACATACATTAAGCCACTAACCACTTCAGTCATCCGGCTGCAATTAAAGCGTACAGTTTGCTACAGTTTGATACCTCATTAGATCTCATTTCATTGCTCTGATTTTTTAAAAAGCAAAACAAGCTTATCGGCTCTGTTAGCAAACAAACACCAACCAATTAGCCACCTATTCAGACAATTCTCAGCTATCGCTGTCTTTCATCTCTCCAGTAAAGACCTAAATTATCTTGGAGATTTGGTTTCTCACACAAACAGATATTCATTTCAGGTCCATTGCTGCTTTCTGTCACTTTGGAGGCTGTTTACCAACCCAGTAATAAAAGCTTGATCATTCTAATTAGCCAAAACTGCAGCAACAATCACATCATCATTTCTTGTTTTTATGTTTTTATCATCTGAATATATGAGGTTATTTTTATCAGTGACAGCAGCTCTTCAAATAACTACGCTAAAGCTCAGACCCACCATCGACTGAAGGAATTATAATCTACTGTCAATTTTATAATATACAGAAACTCTGTGGAGAAAAACAGTACTTTCTGAAAAAACAGACTTATGTGCTTTATGGTCAATCAACTCATGTTTGATAGTCTGGGCAGCCAAAAACTCCTGAAATCCACATTTGGATCTAAACCACCTGATTGCAGGTGGATTTGTACAGAAGCGTCTCAGTCTGAACGCTCTGGCTGCTCAAAAGTTTCAACGTCTCTTTTGCATCACTCACAACGCAACAGAAAATACTTTTTTTAGGTTGTTCACACCTATCATCACATCTTTTTTATGTTCATGCTCACAAGTACATACGCAAATGATCAACACTTTACATGCTATCGGTCTCTAAGTGGCTCAGCTGACTAAGACATTGATCCCAGCATCGCGTCTTCAGATCCTGGGTCATGCTGCTTCACCATCAGCAACCAGAGCCCAAGAGAGCACAATGCTCTCTTTGGGTGGGTAGGTGGTGCTCTCTCCCCTCAGCAATCCCACTGTGATGCAGACCAACATAGGCATCTGTTAGCAGACGTATCAGATGTATCTGGGGATCCGGCGCTTTCCTCAGAGTGTGTTGGCTGCCCAGTGATGCTGCCTACTTAAACCCCCTTCAACCACGACATCCTAACTACGGTGGTTATCCATGTGTCCCCAGTGTCCTATATATTTTATTTGAATTTGGATCAAATATTTGATCCATAAGATGATGATCAGCACACATTCGACCACTGGTACTGTATTACATGGCGTATTGCATAGTTACATTTAAATGAAAGGCACATTTTAATCTGCACATTAATCTGAACAATTGGCAAAGGTGTAAAGTATGGATCACCTTTCCCCAAAACAAGCTTGCTTTCAAGACATTAACTTTGCATAACATGCATTTAATATTAAAATAACTCCTCCTCTACATAGAAAAACTAAGTGGACTAATGTCCTGCCACTGAGATCTGAGGATCACTGGTTCGAATCCCAGGTCATGCTGCTTGCCATCAGCAGCCACAGCCCGAGAGAGCACAACTGGCCTTGCTCTCTCAGGGGAGGGTTGAATGCACTTCCTCCCCACATCACTCCTAGTGTGATGGTCAGCACAGGTGTCTGTTAGCTGTTGTATAAGAGCTGTTGTATGGGGAGCCACACTTTTCTACCTAGCAGTTTGAAAATAGGCCATGGCTGGCCCTTCATGTGTCAGAAGAGGCATGTGCTAGTCTTCGCCCTCCTAGTATTGGGGGGATTTGCTAGTGATCGGGTAATTGGCCTTCCAAATTGGGTAGAAAATATGATAATATGAAAATATGAAAATATTATATAACTCATTTAGAATCTGCACTTTCTACAGTTGCTTATAGGCTCAAACTCTGAGTGACAAAAACTATCAAATCCACCATGTATTTAATTATCCCAGCAATACCTACAAATTATTACAAATTCTGAGGGCTACCTCTGGGCTGATCCTCACAAATGATCTCTGGAAGGGTTGTGTTGATTAGATTCTGTGACCGAAATCACTATTAATAGAGGAAGAATGTGATTCCTGACCGAATTCCAGCCGAGAAGCGACTGCTGAATGCCTTGCAGCCCAAATTGACTAAATGTAATTGTGAATGCCAGAGGCTGCCTCTGTCAAACACGAGCCTGTTAGACTGCGAGTCTGAGGGTCATCCCGAGGCAACTCCCTGCCCCTTAAGAAGGAGAAAACATATGGTGTCTATTATGTCTATTATGTTATCATGGGATTTGGGCACCGTAGCTCGAAGCTTAAGCCTGGGTTAAGAGTGCCACCAGAAAGGCAGGTGGACGGGCACCCTTAGGGAGGAAGGGGGTTACTCATGCTGTGTGTGTGGTGGGGGTGTTGGTTGTTGCATGTCTTTTTGGCTGTGTACACTGTGATAAATGCAGTGTGACATTTTATTTACTGTTGAGGACGGATGTTCGCGGGCTGAACACCCAGGGACTGCCTCATTAGCATGCGGCCGGTGTTCGCAGCCCAGACGTGTGCAGTACAAGCAGCCTGGAAGAGGGTGTATGTGTGTGTGTGTGTGAGTGTGTATGTATGTATGTATGTATGTGTACAAGTGTGTGAGAGGGAGATAGTTGAGAGGTGTACTCTCCCTCTCAAACACACACACACACACACATTCCCTCTGCTCAGCTCAGAATGAAAGTGTGTGTGTGTGTGTATATGTTGGTGTGTGTGTCAGAGAGAGAGAGAGAGAGAGAGAGGGAGGTATGGAGGGAGTATACAGAGGTTATAAGGTACACTCGCTCACACTCTCTCTCTCTGCACTACTATATGTGTGTGTGTGTGTGTGTGTGTGTGTGTGTGTGTGTGTGTGTGTGTGTGAAGGCTAAAAAAGGGTCTCTCTCTCTCTTGCTCTTGCTTTGGCTCTCTCTCTTGCATTGAGCGACACATGAAGAGTCTCTCCAGCTCCAGCTCGCATCACTGCCAGTCCGGAGCAACACGCATGAAAATAATATCCAGTGCATTAACGCAGTGTGAAAGGCTTAATTTGGAAGGCAGCGAGCCCTGTCTGCTTGTGTTTCCTGCACAGTAACACAGCGCGCGGGGCCCAGGCACTGCAAAGAACAGACTTGTGTTTATTTATGAGCGCTTCCTGCTTCGCTCGCTTTCAATCATTCATGAGCCCGGAACGGACGGCCAAGTCAACTCTACTCTGCATCCAAATCTAACCCGAACTGGGGGGTGGGAGGGTGGGGGGTAGAAAGAGCGAGAGACATAGAGAGACAGAAAAGCAACATAACCAATTTACTTGCACTTTCAAAACTCAAATGACCCTGAATATAAAGAAATAATCAATAAGTGATAATGCTCTCCTCACTTCACGCCAGGCTTCCGCTTGCTTTTTTTCTCCATTCCTCCTCCTTTTCTTCAAGCATTTGTGGAGCCCAGGCAGTCAGCCCTTATAAAAACACACAGATGCAGCTCGATTGACGTGACCTCCGCTGCCACCTATGCCGTCTTTCCCATTGTCCCATAGGGCAGTGGTTGATTATGCATCCATTCAATGAATAATTGCTTGACCTGAGTTAAGTCCAGAGATGTGGCCTAAGGCCCCATACCTTCTTCCCTCCCTTCTTAGATAGCGACGCATTTACTTCAACAGCAGCCGTCCCTCGTTTTCCCGAAAAAAAAAAAAATTTGACAAATTATGTTGAGACGAAACAGAAATGTTGAAATGGCCGATAAAGGTCAGTCGTGCAGGACCGGAGTGAGGAAACTTAAGTCACAGAAATCTCCAAGTTGAAAAGTTCAAATTACTGCACAGCCGCTAATGCACCGAATGCCCCGGCCAGGGCCGCCTGCCATTAACCAGAAAGGAAAGAAGAGCGGCGGCTTGATTAGCAGGAAATAATGTAACTGCTGTTCGGCCCTAACAGACTGTAAGAATGAATGGCTTTGACCCCATGCTGGCCCACGTAATGAGGTTTCATAAAAGTGTTAGCGGGTGTGCTTGGCTTGTGGTGGGTTTTTTGGTGGGTTTTCCACACTGAGGTGGCCGACAGTAGGCGTGGATTTGCCATCCGTCACCTTTTGCGCCTTTCACAGCAGGAAAAGCTGTCGTTTTACTCTAGATGGGAGAAATCACTGTATATATGAACTCAGTGGGGGGAATTTTGCTCTTTGCAATTCGTCTGCATACGTCCCTCGGCCTGCCAGACATTGTGACACAGCAGATTGTGTGTTTGACTTGTGAGCTGTCGCGCCTCGTTCCCTCTCTCGCAGCCAGCGAGAGGACAGCGAGAGGATAATGACCTCATAAACAGTGCGAAGAATGCAATTTACTCCCCGCTGGGCATAAATCAGGCGCAGAGGTCTTTTGCGACTACAACAGCGGATCCCGGGTCGCGCGAGTCATTTATCACTTTTGCGGCGCGCGAGTGTTAATTTATGACCCAAATGAGCGCATGTGGGACGTATCTCGCTTATGTGAATGCATAAATAAAGAGAAGAGGCTGAATTCAGTCAGTCAGTCAGGGCAGGCCGATGTGATGGCCAGGAACGTCAGTGAGGCCTGACATTATACCTCTGTCAACACGTCTATATTTACCCCAACATGTTCATCACAGCAGCAGGTTTGTGTGTACGCCCCAAAATGCTGTCCGAACAGAGCGGCACAGCGGCAAAAGGTCTGCAGGTACGTAATCCAGCACTAGCCATGCAGGAGTGAGGGGGATATACCGAACTGACCACTACAGTGCGCTTGCAGCAATCCGATGATGTAATGTAGACAGCATCTGTGTATTTTGAGAAGGCGAATGAGAGAGAAAGCCCTCTGCCACATGTTGAGTGCTTAAGCCGAGAGGGCTGCCCCTCCGCTCACGCCGCACACTAGGCCCTGTAATCAGAGCAGCGCTCTGGAGCGACACTTCCGCCAGCCCGAGACGAGATTTGACAAATGGACGCCACAGCTGCGCACAGGAGTTTTGGAAATATTTTCTGATGTGGCTTTGCCAGCTTCAAGGGCTATGTGGGGGGGCTGCAGAGACATAAGGGTGGGTTTCCAAAGGGGTGGGAAGAAAAGAGGAAGATTGCAAAAGAGAAAAACAAAAGAGAGAAGGAGAGACAGACAGAGAGGAATATAGAGAGAGACAAAAATAACAGACACGAAATGAGCGCAAAATAGAAGAGAGAGAGACTGTGAGCTATGATAGAGAGAGAGAGAGAGAGAGAGAGAGAGAGAGAGAGAGAGGAGAAAGAAAGAACGGAACAGAAAAGGAGAGCGAGAGTGAGCAAGAGACAGAAAGAGTGAATGTGAGCAATGGTAAAGAGAAGGGGAGAGAGAAAAGAGAGAGAGAGATAGAAAAAGAGGAGCGAGAAGAGAGAGAAAGAACAGAAAAGGAGAGTGAGAGTGAGCAAGAGAGAGAGAGAAAGAGAAAGAAATGACAATCAGAGAGCGAGAGAGTTTGATTGAGAGAGATAAAGAGAATTTGAGCAATGGTAGAGAGAGGGGAAGAAAGAAATGAAAAGAGAGAGAGTGGAAAAGAAAGAGGAGAGGGGTGAGTGGAGAGAGAAAAAGAATTAAAGAGAGCAAAAGAGAAATAAAAATGAGAGAGTTTGTGTGTGTGAGAGAGAGAGAGAGAATGAGAGAGAGAGAGAGAGAGAGAGAGAGACAGAAAAACAGAGAGAGAGAGAGAGAGAGAGAGAGAGAGAGACAGAGACCTTGACTTTTAAGCCTTTTGAAACTATCAGCAGCTAATTAACACATTAGGTAAGGGAGTTTGGTAAAAGAAAACCAGAATCTGCAGTAAAAAATGAGGGATAGAGAGAGAAAGACAGAGAGAGGTAAAAGGAGAGCTGGAAAAAAATGAAATAAGACTGAGAGAGAGAGAGAGAGAGAGAGAGAGAGAGAGAGAGATTTCGTAGATATTAATATGTATATAAAGTATATGTACATATGTTATATATATATATATATATATCCTCTTTATATCCTCTTTATATATCCTTTAGTCTTTATTTTAAGTATTTTTATTTTACTCACTACTGTTGTCACTTATTCTGTATTATTGTTACCTTTATTATTCTGTAATTTTGTTATTGTTATTGCTTTAGAAATATTGTTGTCATTGCAGTCCTACCAATAAAGCTTCTTTGAATCTTAAATCTTGAATTTTGAGAGAGTGAGAGAGGGTGGGGGGAGTAAGTAAAGAGAGAGAGAGAGAGAGAGAGAGAGAGAGAGAGAGAGAGGGAGTAAGTAAAGAGAGAGTGTGTGTGTGAGAGAGAGAGAGAGAGAGAGAGAGAGAGAGAGAGAGAGAGAGAGAGAGAGAGGGAAACAGTAAGTAGAGAAGTAGAGAGAGTAGAGAGAGAGATAGTAAGTAGATAGATGGAGAAAAAATGACTGGAGCAGAGTGAGAGAGAAAGACAGAGAAACAGGCAACTAAGACAGAGAGATACACTCAGAGAGAAAGACAGCAATAGAGCGAGAGGCAAGTCAGAGAGAGAGAGAGAGAGAGAGAGAGAGAGAGTCAGTGTGTTCTGACTGCAGGAATGCACTGTGTGGAAAGGTTATCCAATTTGCCTTAAACCAAATGCCGCTCGGTTGTGCAACTGCTGTATAAGCAGGCGGTGACAAATGGCACGGCTGTAGATAAAGAGTAAATTAACACACAGCAGAGATAAGTGTATTAAACTGGTCTGCGGAGCACAATCTCTGCCCATAGCTGCGGAGCGACGTCACCGGGGTCAGCGTGTCTAAGCTGGCCATCAGGGCCGGAGAGCAGTGATTAGGGGGAAGATGGATGGTGACTCGGAGGGTCAGCAGTGTTTGTGTGTTTGCGCTTCGTGTTTGCTCCGGACAGCCTCACCCCCCGCCCCACCCCCTCCTCTTTTTTATGATGCCATCTGTGCAAGGCTGAGAGCACACACACACACACACATACACACACACACACACACACACAAGTATATAACTTATTGGAATATGTTGCTGGTTCTGGAATCAGGTTCAGCCATTTCTCTGCTAATTAACCCCTTAACCCTTAGTTGAGAGCCACTACAGCATTCAAACACATGATTAATGCTGTATTCCATTTAGAGAGTGAAGCTGGATGTCGGAGCTAGGAATGACATCGCACCCGAGTTCTGATATTCCCATAATTAAACACCATTTCAAAACATTTCAATTAGCTAAGACTTTGGAGTTTACCACCAACTGGTTGGACAATCTGTTTTATGGCAATTCTAACCAAAATACACTCCACTTTCTATGGCCCAGCTCCACAGTTGGAGAGTACGACCAATTTAATGAGACACAAACAGACATAAGTGCCGATAAACTGCATAATACTGCTGCTTTTACTACTGTTGATGTCCGGTGCGGCCATCCTGGATTTTGAACTCGTGGTTGGTGAGGCTCTCCCAACTTTCCGAGTAGGAAATCTGACTTGTACAGGCTCAAAGTGGCTCAGTGGTCTAATGCGCTGCCACTGTGACCCAGGGGTCGTGAGGTTAGAACCCTGAGCCATGTTGCCACTTGCCATCAGGGGCTGGAGTCTAAGAGAGTGCAGTTAGCTGTGCTCTTTCCAGGTGGGTAGCTGGAGCTGTCTCCTCTCATCACTCTTAAGCTATGTTGGCCAGCACAGGTGTCTGTTAGCCGGCACTTTTCTCCAAGTGTGTGTCGGCTGCCCAGCAATGCTGCCTCTCTTTTCTTTATTTGAAAAAAGGCGGGGGCTGACATTGCATGTATCAGATGAGTCCAGTGAGACCATCCAGAGAGGATTGCTAGTGCAAGGAGGAGTTATGGACAGGTGGTGTCAACAAACTCTCCATGGATGTTAAACAGCATTTTAAATCAGCCAGAAGATTAGGACCACTGGCAGGTACAGTGAAATACATTGATTATCTTTCTCTACAGTGACATCTGTCAAGGGGTAGATTTATTAGACAACGAGTGAACAGTCAGTTCTTTAAGGTGATGTGTTAAAAGCAGTTAAAATGGCCAAGTCTAAAAATCTGAGACACTTTGACCAGGGCGTGGTGGACAGTGATGGGTCAGAACATCTCCGAAACATCCAGCAGGTCTTATGGGATTGTAAGCTATGCAGTGGATAGTACCTACCAAACATGCTTCAAGAAAGGACGGCCGATGAGAGGGTCCAGGGCACCAAAAGGTCATTGATGCAATCCATGAAGGCCTCGCCTCACAACTTAGAGGACTCAAAGGATCTGCTGCTAACGTTCTGGGTCCATGTCTTCATTGGCCAGATGTGTTGTGGTGGCACACGGGAAGCCTATGTAATATAAGGCAGGTGGTACTAATGTTATGGATGATCGGAGTGTGTGTGTGTGTATGCTTTTCACTGCATGTGCTTTTTTTCCTGTGAGTTGATTTTCTCACAGACTGGTAAATAAGGTCTATAAAAGCTGCCCTTATTGAAGCGTTATTTACAAAACCATTTGACTGTCCCTCAAGGTTATAAATCCTGCTTCTGTAGCCAAGGTAAATACTCCATATTGAACATTTTCTTGCCAAACAATTATGCGCCCTGAGACTGCCCTCTGGTTAGTCTCTGATGGTTAGTGGCAGAGCAGACGCTGGTTCTGGGCAGAGGGTAAAAGTTCGAACTCTGTTTTTCTGAAAGGGTTTGTTTTTCTGTGTCCGAGGCCTCTAAATGCATCCCTATCTAGTCCTTGATCACGCGAAATTGCAAGTTTCAATGTGTCCTTTTATTGCCATACAAACAAAAAGACATTTGACCACTTTATGGTGTGGACTTGTGGTGTTTCTCTATCACCCGGTTATCGTCTCAGGCTGTGGCCTGACATGATGTTTATAGGCTGCCTTTCCAGTGGTTTTGAGGAATAAAAGAAAAGTTGTTGTTCTCTTTCTGCACAGTTCTGATGTTTGGGTGAGATGATTTGTTGAATCCGTTTTCAGTATAAACCGATGCTTAATTAAAAATGCGACTGTCTCTTTATGTATTTTTCTTTTAGAGTTTGTTTACCATATATACGGTTCTTCCCAGAGATTGAATTACCTCATGTCCATCCCCTGTTTATTTGAGCTTGGTAAAGTTTGGATGACTTTCCCTGTCGTTCCCAAGAACAACGTCTCTCTGACGGAGCCAAACTATCTCAAGCATGTATTAGGAATTTGGCCCTGTCCATTCTGTCCAATTCTCTCTGACAGAGCATTCCCCTGTTCACACATAGATAGATTTACACTAATGGTGCCAAACATCGAATGTTTTCCTTCTTAAGAGTTTAGGGAATCGTTTTCACTTGTATTCATTACCTCAAGCTAAAGACGTCCACCTGAAATAGATTACCAAAAATACTTCAATTCAGCATTCAGCTCAGAATTTGAGCATGAGATAGTTACAGCAGGCGCGAGTCAAAATGTAAGTAGAGCCTGTAAGAGCCAGTAGCTACCTTCTTCACTGATGCTTTTCTACACTAGATGGACAGAAGTATTGGGTCACACCTTTTAATCATTGTTTCATTCTGTTTTGTTGCCACGGGTGTATAAAATGATTAGTGAAAGAATGGGAGGTTCTGAAGAGCTCACTGAACTCCAGGATGGTTCTGTATGTAATAGGAGACACCGCTGCAACAACAACCAGTCAGCTGGTGAAATTTCCTTCCTCCTAGGTCTTCCTCCATCAGCTGTGAGTGGTATTATTATTGAACAGTGGAAGTGTTTAGGAGGAACAGCTCACAGAGAGCAGCTCAGCCACTGAGTGTCTGTCAGACCACGTAAAGTTACAGAGCGGGGTCAGGACCGAGTGCTGAGCTCAGAGCAGAGTGCAGAAAAGTCTCCAACTGACTCAATAACTGCAGAGCTCCAGACCTGCTGCCGTTAGAGCTTAGAGCAAAGGAGGACCAACTCCATATCAATACCTATAGATTTAGAATAGGACGTCATAAAAGCTGTTGTTGGTGTAATGTGTAGGTGTCTTGATACTTTTGTCCATGTGTTCTATCTAACACCTGACCCTTGTAGGAACATTAGTTGATTTTCTCTCTCTCTCTTTGTGCTAATGATCTGTCAGTCTGTATGAGCACTCTTCAGAGCCCTATTACTCCACCCCCATCACCTTTACACCCCATTACTCTACCACCATCTCAATGAGTGTTAGAAAAGCTGTATTGTTGTGGGCAAAAAACACACTGTATGACAAGTAAAATGCTGAACGAGAGTAAACATTGGAAGAGCTCTTTTTTTTTTCAAAATGGAGAGATGTTGAAGGTGAAGGGGGTGAAGTTGAACGTAAAATTAAAGATGTTACAGATCTGTAAACATTATAAATCTGAGTAATGGCATTTACATGTGGTGGCAGTGGTGGCTCAGCGGTTAGAGCGCCGGGATATCGATAACAGGGTTGTGGGTTCGATTCCTGGGCTCGGCAAGCTGCCACTGTTGGGCCCTTGAGCAAGGCCCTTTACCCTCTCTGCTCCCTGGGCGTTGTTGGCTGCCCACCGCTCTGGGTGTGTGTGTACTCACTGCCCCTAACACATGTGTGTGTGTGTGAGTGTGTGTTCACTACCAGATGGGTTAAACGCGGAGGACACATTTCGCTGTACAGTGTACACTGTACAGTGACAAATACGTGTACCTTTACCTTTACATAACAGAACCTCCATCAGAGAAGGGTGTGTAATCCTGGTCGGCTGCAGCTAATGATGCTAACCAGCTAACACAGATAGTGACTGATAAACTCATGAGCACTCATTGCAAAGAAATACTGAACCGTGAGGTCATATGTTTATAATTTCACTAATCAAGAAGCTGAATGTCATAGCAGGCAGCACCTGGGTGAAATGCTAACACCATCCCGCCCCTCCGACATGAGAGTTTGAAGTCTGCTCTGGCCAAAAGTAGCAGTTTTAACAAGAATGATGTGTAGAGTATGTGGGTTGTGTATGTGATTAGATGATATTCTCTCTGAAAAGATATTTTAGGGGCATGCTCTGTGTTCATGACCAGGAATAAAATGGATCTAAAAGGAAAACTGGTTCCAGCGTTGCAGTGTTCACTGTCTCTTAACCGGACGCTACAGGAAGCATTTCTTTGATCTTGGCTAATACCCCTTTAATCAGAGAGTGCTGTTTCTCCCGATACACTAAAGGTAGGATAAACTCCACCACTGGTGTTGGGCACTTGCACCACGGTTCGAAAACACACTGCCTTATTCTCATCTGTTAGTTAACCTCATCAGCAACGGCTACTGTGACTTCATGTTGTTGACTCTGTTATGGCTGTTGTTGTGGTGGTGGTGGTGGTGGAGTGTTCGGAGCATGCCCAGAGGAGTGCTTTCCGAAAGCGTCAGAGGAAGAGAGAACCTCTCCTCTTCACAGTGCGCTCATTAGCTAGCTTCCATCAGCAGAATCGCTCACAGTCCTGCAGGCGTAGCCCAGACAGTGCAGCCATTCTGGGAGAAATGAGAGAGAATGAAGCCCTCCAGTTCTGATTGGCATTTCCTCCACAGCCTGCCTGTTTAGGAAGGGATAACAAAGTGTAGGAACCTGCAGTCACAGAATGAGTTCCGCTTCGTATGCAAAGGGTTCAGGCAAGTTCTGTAATTGATACTCACCCACTACCCATGTCGTTAGTGATGCTGCTGCTGCTGCTGTTGTTATCATAGTTGATTTCCACTGTGGAACTTCATGAACAAGTGTATTTGTGTATACGGTATCATATATTTCATAGTATACCTCATAATACTTCACTTGCGTGGTGGATGTACAATGTACAATGCATATACTGTACAAATTTGTCATTTTCAGTGATACATTAGCACATTAAAAAGATGTACTAATTGTTAGCTAGATTCTTTAGCTATGATCTATTTTTATGTTGTGTCTCTGTGGAAGCATGTTTTTTTCTGGTAATTTTGTCCTAATGGATGAATCTCAACAATATTACATACTCTCATTAAATCAACAAACACAGAGACAGGCTTAAAGCAACATAATGTAACAATTCTACCTTAAAATAGCAGCTTCAGGACCATGTAGATGCTTCACTGACTGCAAACGAGAGAATGGCATCTCTGTCATTGCCAGTCCAGGCTGGAACGCTACTACTGCACTATGGAACTTTAGTGGAGCTGCAGAATAACCTCTCTCCAGAACTGGGTAGCGCTGCATAAGCCGAGTCATATTAGTGTATAGTGTAAAATCCTGTAGTATTGCTCTACCGCATCAGTCCACATGCTTCTCTACCTTCAGTGTCGGTTCTGTATCTCTCAGCTTGTCAACAAATGTACATTGTACATGTCTACATCTGTGCATGAGGGAGATTTATATTAATGACAGTGGTGTTAAAGTGAGTTACACTCCACATCTGTAGGGGGAGCCCAGGAGCAAAAAATATCAATTATTACATAATGTTGCTTTAACTTGTTGCCATAACATTTTTCCACCTATTTGTTTCAGCTACATGGTCTTTACATTTTGGTAGGCCCATCCATATTATTACTGTCATTAAAGTTGAATTGGACAAGTACCTAACAATCAGAATGCTACATTCTAAGCAAAAAGAGGATTGATTTAGTACAGAAAAGGGATTATTTGGCTTGTAACAGTGGTGTAACCCTTTCTGTTGCTATACAGAACCATTTTAAGAGGTTCTGTGAAGGCCCATTTGCAAAATGTTAGCCTCCAACCTAAAGAACCTCTCATTGAACCATGGACTTTACTAAATATCCATTTTTAAGAGTTTTATGTCAGTGTTTATATAAAAAAAACCCACTGCAGCTTGACATCTGACAGTGGACATCTGCAAATAAGTGTCCTCTAGTACTGATTCCAAAGAGTGCTCCCAAGATGTTCAGCATAATAAAGACTCATTTGGGACAAGACAATTCTGGCCCAAATAGTTTAAAAATTCCATTACTGTCTATACTATACAAAACATCCACAGCAGTGTATACAGCACTTTATCTACAATACTTGTGGAACACCCTGTAATTTACTGTACGATTCCTGTAGTATTAGCTTAGCTTAGTGCTTTGTCATAAAGGTGTGGTCTGCTGTAGCAATGACTGCACCAGTCATTCTTTGTAGCCAGGAAAAGTAAAGCCCTATTCATTAAGTCATAAAGCACAGACTGAATCACTCTAACGACCCAATGACACACCGTAAGCTATGGGCCTCAATCAACTATTGGTCCGAGCTTGACTTTTTCTGGTGCACTATGGGGTATTAAAACTGTAAGGACCTCCATATATTCAAATGTATTGAATAACTAGAGTAAATCCAAATTTCCTTCCCTAAACACGGCCTAAAGAATACTTTTACGTCCTTAATCCACAACAGAGCCGGCTGTGCCAGTGCCTTTCAGCCTGTGACGAATCTGAATTCCATTGATTCCCAATATTCCAGTTTTTGAGGCACACACCTCTCTCAGGTCTGGGATAGGAAAAAATGAGACGAGGCCAGATGTGGAGCCCTAAATTAACATGTACCTCACCATTGTGTGTGTGTGTGTGTGTGTGTGTGAGTGTGTGTATGTGTGCTAACAGGAAATGAGATGATCTCCTGGGTCTCAGCTGCCTTCTGTGGCGACCGTGAGGAAAAAGGTTGGAAAAACTCACTCCATAATCATGCAGAGTGCCTCGGTGGCCAGCCAAAGAAAACAGAGTCACACTGAATCGCCTCGTCAAATTTCCTGCACACTCTCATTCCTACATTTGTCACTGCATGCCGAAAAAAAGGTGTTCACTGTTTCAGCATGTAAAAATGTGTTGATTTAAGAAGCCATTTACGCGAGGCTGGGAGAATTCAGGGTCGTTGCAGTAGGACACCCTTAACAAATAGCTAGGCCTTGTAATTCTAGGACAAAGGTTAGTATAGAATTTGTCAACATTTGTCAACAAAGTCCACATTGTTCTAGTACTTTATTTATTTCTCCAAGGTTCACATATAATGCTTGTTTAATTATGATGATCTGGTTCCAGTGGCACCTGTCAAGGGACAGCATTAGGTACCAAGTGAACAGGAAGTTCCTGAAGGTGGTGACATGCAGGAAAAATAGGTAAGCCTAAGAATCTGAGCCACTTTGACAAGAGCCAAGCTGGGACAGCTAGACGACTTGGTCAGAACATATCCAAAACATCAGGCAGGTCTTGTGGGTTTTCCTGTGATCCAAGGAAGAATAACTGGAGGTTCCATTGAGTCCCCACCTTTTAACTTACAGGACTTAAAGGATCTGCTGCTAACGTATTGGTATCAGATACTTCAGGACACATTCAGAGGTCTTGTAGAGTCCATGCCTTGATGGTTCAGAACTGTTGTAGCGGCACAAGGGAGATGTAGACAGTATTAGGCAAATTATCACTGTTCTGATTGGCTGCCACCAGTCTGGGCTGAAACACTCCTTGTAACTTCAGTGTGAATGGGCGGGGGTAAACTGTTCTAGGCTAAATAAGCATACATAAGTATTATATGTCAATATGGGCTGGAAAATGAATTGTACATAATGTGATTTTCCATGGTAAAGGCAGATTTTCCATGTAATAAAATTTAGTAAACCTTTGTAAGTGTTTTTATAGAACCACAAGCCATTCTTCTATGGTTTCTCTCCAAATAACTATTTTTGTGCCATATTTATTTTAAGTGTGGGTTTGCTTTGTGAAAAGGCAGTCTGATAAATGTTCTCCAGGACCGAGCCTGTATGCAGATGCCTTTTCATGTGGATGCCGCTGTGTGTCTGTTCCAAAGACGGTTCCTTCAAAATTCCTGAAAGCCTCCATCATGTTGATGAGCATTTCTACCTTGGAGCCACACCTTAGGCTTTGTGTGTGTGAGTGTGTGTGTGTATTTTTGCGACTGTGAGACATGCATTGTTTTTTTTTTTTTCCGGAGATGGCGCATTAGACCCAGGAGAACCCCCGCCATGCACGGTCCATTAGCTTCACGCTGTATGCACTGACCTCATGAAGGCCAGCCTATAATACGCTCATTAATATTTCAGCTCGTTCGGTACCTGGCCACAGGCTACACACACGGCTCCACCAGAAAGCTCATCGCATTTCCTCACCCTGGAGATTCAGCCCAGGTCTCAGACTTCAGCTGCACTTCCTAAGCTGTTTAATGATCAGCCTCTAATACTCATTCACTGCACAGTCACCAGTGTGGATACTGCTGAATATAGTTCACTGTGTAATGGGCCAATGAGACACTGGTGGTTAAAAACACTTGCTCAAATGGTGTTTGTTGTAATGACCACTGATATACACTAATGAATAATGGAGTGTATCAGTACTGTGTAGGTTCTCCTCACACTACTTTGTCATTTTTCATGACCCCAGCCAACATGCTCATGTGGGACTCACATGGGTGGAACGTGGGCCAGGTGGGTTTTAGGTTTGGCATGGGCTCTGATGGGTTTGTACATACTATGAAACTGGGACCCAGTTGCTTCCCATTGTTACAGCCCGCCTTAATCTTGCATGGGTCCCATCTAGGCCCAGTATGCAGTGTACAACCTAGATGGGGTCCATGTTTAACCCCTCCTGGTCTCATCACTGACCCCGGTGGGCATCCCTATGTGGGGTGGGGCCAATGTGGAACCCTGTCACAACCTGTCAAAACCATAGATACTGTAGTTTTTTGTTTACCAGGATACAAACAATGTAAAATTACCCTCCAAGGGATAACAAAGCATAACTGTGTAGGTTACTTTCCCACTGGAAAGGTATTTGTATCTCTTTACCCTTGTTACATAAAAAATGCCCTAGAGTGTATGAAGTCAATGCAACCACAAAAATCAACAGTGCAAGAAAATTATATTTCTTAAGTAAATTTATTGAAGAGGTATCCTTGAGGTCCTCAGTGATGTGAGGAGTTTTCGGAGAGTCAGACCTCTCCAGAACTCCAGAGGAGTGATGTGGTATCTTGTCTTGTTGAGATACCAAGTACTGTTTTGTTGTTCTACTCCAAACATAAGAGTTAGATCCTTCAAAAAAGATCCTAAGCAGTTAAAACATCAGCGTATAACAGACAGTCTAAAAGCAGCTTCTGTAGCTAAATAAACATATAATACTACACTATATTTCTAAATATTTATGGACACCCCTAAATATGATTACATTCTGCTACTTTAAGTTGCACCCATTGCTGATATAGATGCACTCACACAGCTTGTCTCTGGGAAAAAGTACTGCCAATAGAATAGGATTCCCTGGAGCAGATAAACATGAACCTATTGGAACTATGCCTAATGAGAAGCGTGGGCTAGAGGGGTATGAAGCCCCAGCATTAAGCTGTGGAGCAGTGGAACTGTGTTCTCTGGAATGATGGTGCCTTGTCCAGTAATTCTGGGATGCATTGGAGAGTTGGTGATGAGGGATGATCTGGTGATAAGCATCCAACATCCTGACCTCACTAATGTTCTTGTCGCTGAATGCAATCAAATCCTCCTGCAATGCTCCAAAATCTAGTCCCCCTGGACAGTAGAGACAGTTATTCCAACAAAAGAAGCAAGCTAATACCCTTAGTTTTAGATGAAACATTAAACGGACAGGAGTCCCCGTACTTTTGTCCACATGATGAGTTTACAGCAAATCCCAATTCACTCATATTTATTATAAATTTACAAAAAGAAAAAACCCTCTTAATCATCAGTATGACCTGTGCAGACGTCTGGACACCCTAAGCATTACAAAGGCTCAGACTGTTTCTTTTGAACAGGTCTTAGACCTTGCTAAGCAAATCAGGCCTGAGGTATTTTGTATTTAGAAGGTGATTGTAATTAGGAACTGTCAACTGAAAGTTTCCAAACGTTCTAAATGATCTGACTCTTCAGACCTTGTACCACACTCATCAAACATGGGCTGCTCTGTGCAACAGTCTAAACATCTGAAAACAAAAGAAATTGGTAAGAAGATAGTCTGGCATTTATTTTTCAGATTTTATTCACTACCTTCATCAGCACCTCTTTGGATCACATATTGAGAGTTCCCATCTTCCCAGCTAACAAAATTTATAGTCAACTCTTAAAATCAACCCCAGACCTCCCTAATTTCTCATGAAATAATGATGCAACAGGCCAAACCTGGCCATGAAACTGCTTATCAGTTAATTGTCCAATTACTCTAGAGCCTGTGAAAATGCAGGGGCTGTGTAAAAATGGCTTTAATTCCTAAACAGTAAATGCAATAATTTTGTTAAATCCCTAGAATTAAAGCAGAAAGTCAAGCTGAAAGCTACAGTTCATCACTTATTGATTGCCTGGTTTCAAATCCATTGAGCTGGTGTTCAAAAATGGTTTTACTGTCCAAATACTTATGGACGCAACTGTATTTACATCATAATTGCCATAGTTGCCATGAAGTTAAACAAACAAACAAAAAACACTTCATACCTGAAGTTGCAGAAATACAATTCTGTTAAATTCTCTATGAAAAGTATACAGATGTATTTATATACAAGGTTTATTGCATTCCTATCCAGCACAGATATTTGATTTTCCTCATACCCACTTCTTCAGATTTCGCTCTGCATGTATTGTTGGTTTAAGTACCACATTTACTGCATTCCTTTTCAATGCTGCTTCTGCTTGTGTTTTTTAAATATACAACATACAGACTCCAAACTTCTCAAGCTTGTTCTTGATTCAAATCTGTGACAGGGAAGAGCCAGAGACCACACAGGCCTAGTGGCTACTCTGAGAGTGAGGAGTGGAGATGAATGGTGGTGTTTTTCTGCCAGGGCTCATATCAAAGCTGGAGGGTTGTGGCTGAAGTTGGAGTGGAGGAACGTTACAGCAGCTCTGTGACCTTGAAGGCCGGATCTGTCCGTTTGAAGTAGAAGATCCAGTCCAAGTTGAAAAGGCTTTCCAGTTGTTGAGAATTCTGCTTTATCCCTCTCCACCTTGTGTTCTTCCGCTCCCTCCAAGTGCTGAACTTCATTCTCTGACCAGTCGAGTTGCTAACCCTCTACAGGGACATCATTTCTAAACAGCGTAAGGAAAAAAACACCTGCCAGCAAATTAAAACACACCAATTTACACCAATTATTTAGTCAAAAGGCATTTGGACTCACGCATCTTACTCATATTGAGAAGACAGGCTTTGGGAAATGTCTTGTTTTGGCAAGAGATGCTACCTGCTATACTCCATTACTCCATCATCTGTTTCGTCTTTCAATTTTCCAGTAGACTGGGATTTCTGCCACAGCTGGTAAGTACGCTTCCATACACCTGCAGATTCAGCTGTCCTTCACACTATGGCCTTTAACACGCCCAAATGCACCCATTCCTTTTAGCCAATCATTAACTGTATCTGCTTTATAACCCATTTTCCACACATCCAATAAGACACTTACTGCACTGTACAGCACTCTTCTCAATCTATGAGAAGATTGAGTCACACACACGTCACACATTTATAGCCTGATCATCCTCATGCGGCAGCATCTGCAGGAGCCTGTAGTTACTACCACCTCAATCATGGAAAGTCATTGTGCACATGTTTTGTTCAGGAACTGTATGTATATTGTGGCACGTCCTCTGGGAGAGAGCACTTTCATGGTGGCTTGGCACTCGACTTAATAATGCAGCTCCAAAAAAGTCCCTTTATTTATGTTACCCCATTATAACACCCAAAAGAGCTTCAATGAACTTAATAAAGGCCCAAGTGGGGCTCTTACAGCCAATCAACACAGGCAAAACCAACACTGTAGTGTCCTCAGGCTGAGCTTCCTCTCTTCAGGTCTCTCCCCATCATGTGGACCAACTAAGCCCTTTCAAAGCCCTACTGGAGCACGCTTGTCTGATCGGCTCCAGGTGGGGCTCAGAAGGGAGGAGCTCAGTGGCCCACGTGAGGGCTGGGTGGGTGTCCCTGGCTCCTCGCCACCAATACATGCATATATATATATATATATATATATATATATATATATATATATATGGACAAAAGTATTGAGACATTGTTTATTCACAGTTTCCTCCAAAATCAAGGGCAATAACTGTCGTAACTGTCTCTAACTGTCCAGGGGAGAAGTATTTGATTGCATTTAGCAACAAGAGCATTGGTAAGGTCAGGATGTTGGGTGATCAATACCCCACCACAACCCTAACTCATACCAGATGCCTGTCATTGAGCATGGTGCCAACAGGTTCATGTTTATCTGCTCCAGAGAGTCCTATCCTATTGGCATTACGTGCAACTTAAAGTAGCCAAATTGATTAATTAGAAGGGTTGTCCACAAACATTTGGACATATAGTGTAGCTGGACTGGCCTTGTGTTGGACACCTCCAGTTTGAACACTACACCTGATCGATCAGCTGTGTATGTTTCGTAAGATTCATTGCCTATTTATTTTCTTACCTATTTAGAAGACAACTAAAGTCACTGCCCACAGAAGATTGTTTTCCGAATATCATTTGGAAGATAATGCTTCCAGATCTGGATTTGTACATGTTAACAATCATGCACACATGCTTGTATGGGCAAACACACACACACACACACACACACACACACACACATGCTCATTTAACTCTGCTTGCAGCAAGAGATCCACTTATCCTGACAATAATGTGTTTTTTCTTCCCTCCAACTTCAATCAGCGTCACACACCGTTCCAGGAGCAGGATGCAGCCGCTACTTCATTAGCAGTCCCCGTGCTGCCTTGGCAGGTTGGCAGTACCTGATTAGTCAGAAAAAGGGAACACGCTGAGAGGGGAGCGACACTTTCTCAAAATAAAGCCTAAAAATGTTCTCCCAGCTGCCTCTCCCTAATGCCAGAGGCTCTGATTATTGGGGTTCAGGCGTTACAGTTTGTTGTTTCTTTCACCTGACAAACTCCAGCAGAAGCAGATCTACTGAGGGAGCAGCTGAGTGTGAGCTGTTGATCTGAAGCTGAAATAAGCAGAGTTGCTAACTAAAATTAGCTCTGTCCCTCTGAGGCCTCCAATGAGCAAAAGTCTTACTACAGTGAATGATTTGATTTTAACGGCAGCCAGCTAAATAATTGGACGGGCTGAGATCGCTCCAAACCCCATGACACTGAGTCATTCCCACAGAAAGCACTGGTGAGACAGATGCTGCGGGAGGCCGATCCGTATTCTTCCCTTTTTTTCTCAGGGCCAGATATTGGCAGGTCATTATATCTAGGGGCCAGAATGTCAGACCAGCACAAGGCCCTGGTGGTCGGACCACCCTGCACACAAGGACTCAGATTAGCCCCTCCCTGTATAGGCTCTATACAGGGCCTCCAGTGGAACTGCACTAATTAGCCTGCTGGATTCATAAACATGTCACTTCTTCATACATCCTGTTGCCACATGTAGTCACATGATATCTACAACACATGTTGTTGCATGTAAATTCTGATACTGATTCTGACTGAACTCTTCATAAGTTTTAATTAGTTTGTAAAAAGCTAAACAATAGAGGAATTGTATTAAAAGAAGAATTTGTAAATGTTTTGTTTAAAATAGTTAAAAATACCTAAATAAATCATTTTAAAATTATAAATAATTTAATCAGGACATTTTGTTAAAACTAAATAAAATTAATAACCAGGATGACTTGAGGTAGATACTTTTGGTATCTATACAATGTTAATATTTATTATAAAAAGAGTATATAAACATATATTTATAATATTAAAAATAATATTTTAATATATAAAAAAATATTACATATTTTTAACATATCAATGAAAATGATATCTATCACCACTGTCAGACAAAAAAATAGATTTTCTTAATGGAAAGTTATGTAAAAATAATTTATTTGTCATTTTGCAGTATTTCTTTTGGTCCATTCATCAGGAATTTCTGACACAATATAAAGAACTGCCAGATTTAATTTTGTCAAAAAGTGAAAAATGGAGGCACAAGGTCTGTAATATGTTTTGAATAAAATTAACTGTAATTCAAAAATAATTAAATGCATTAAATAATAAAAAATAATGATTACATTTAATATGTAGATGATTATCACTGCAACATGTATTAAATAGTATTGCAGCTTATTGTATATAGTTATATTCTGTCATTGTATTTTATATATATATATATATATATATATATATATATATATATATATATATATATATATATATATATATATATATAAATACACAGGCTCTCTCAGCTTAGCTTGGGAAACTGTCTTTAGTATTGCCTCCCAAACAGCAGACCATCAAACCATCTGTCTCTCCAGCGTCTCAGTTTCACACTGTTCCTGCATTGCACTTCCTCGTGAAATTCCTCCCAACTGCAAGCCCATTCAATCCCACTGTAGCCAGTCTGGATTTCACTCTGCGCGTCCTAAACAGGGAATATTATCAGTACACCAGCAGCCAACCATCCGGACCCCCAGCCCAAATACACCCAACAGATGGGACCACCCTCCAGAGCAGTGAGGGACACCAAACCCCCATTCTGTAGTGGCCTGGAGTGGAGCAAGACAGACATCTGCCAGCGTCCCCAGACAGGTGACCGCAGAACCCTCACAAGGGCCATGAAATATGTATGAAAGCAGGAGGATGTTATGTCTTAAAAAACAGAGAGAAAGATGGGGAAGGGGGAGAAAAAACGTGTGGATAATCAATGTTTCGATCAGCTTCGTTCCTTTGTTTGTATTCATTATACATTCTGCATTTTCATGCAGTCAATTTTTACTATTCTTACCAGCGCTAATGTCACCGGCCCATATAAAACATGTATTGTGGTTTAAAATTTGAAATCACGCTCATGGCCTAAAGGTGGATGGTCTTTTTTTAAACTGTGCTAGCTCTATCCATCACTGTCAACCAGGATATCAGGCAGCTTTTATGATTTTTCTCCACAATCCTATGTGGATGACTAACACGCTTCAGTAGCATTGCACGCTCAAGCCCTTCCAGCCTCTTGAAGGCATCTAACAATCCTTATTTTTCAAAGCTTGCTGCACAAAACCCTGTACAAACAACTTGATCACGCTCCTATTTCTACACCCGCACGTATCAAAGTTGTTCTCTCCAGATGGCAGTGGCTGTTATGAACTTTCTAATTAAGTGCGAGTACCTGACTCGGCCTAGCAGATAATTGACCTCTGCCGGCAGTGGTGCAGAGGGGGCCACGGGCCGGGCCGGCTAATGGAAGGCAAATCCGCTACCTGGGGAAATGAGTGTATTCACACTAATCCGCTGGCCTGAAGGCTAAGGGCTGCTTTAATGGGGGCACAGAGGGGCTGCTGCATTGTCCACACTGCCTATCAAGAGCTCTGCAGCACGAGAGACACTTCCATTGCCTGCTTGTCTGCATGTCTGTCTGTCTCTCTGCCTGTCTCTCTGTACGGCTGTGGTTTGACCTGTCTTCCTAGCATGCTCTCTAACCCAAAGTTTTGATACTGAAGAAAGATGGAGGATTTTAGAGGCATTGTTTAAATAACAATCGATCATAATAAGACAAATACTTTGTCTAATTAATGATTAAATTAATAAGTAAAATAAATTATCTAGATTAATCTGTCAGAGAGGTCTAGAAGATTCATGACATGATTATAATACAGGTCTTGTGTGAGTTTTATTCTTTGTTCAGTAAAATCCAATGTAGGCCCAGCCCTGGTCACTTAACTGTATTCATTATAAGCTATATTACTACAGCATTGGTGGTCTATTATGTGAAATTCACCAATAATGTAATTATTAGCTGTGATGATGCACAATCAACACTTTCTATGTCATGCAAATTACTAATCACGAATTTCACTCAAATTTACATTATATTATTGTACAATTGGCAGAATTTGATTCCTATAGTTTTGAGGTGGTGTCAAATGTATTTTCAGTTTTATTTGAGTTTTAAGAGTTAAACAAATTTAAAAAGTATATTTTTAGTTTTAGTATCACACATGAAGGCTAACATATGTGTTTTATTGTATATTATCATCTATTGTATATCTATTTATGTCCGTTTTATGTAATTTTAGTAGTTTCGTATTTTTCTGTTATCAATGTTGCAATTTATCAAATGTAAATCCATTAGGGGATTAAAAAGTATGTCCAGCTTGCATGTTGTATTATGGATGACCAGCTTTTGATGGTAGCTGCTTATGAATGGTTTAAACTGGTCTTTGATGGTCAAGATGGCTAAATATCTGGGCATTCAGGCAAATCATACCCTATGCTGGTTAACCAGCTCTTGACTGGCACAGTGTATATTGCATTTTGGTCATACGTGTTAATGCTGGTCAACCTGCTTGGTGATACTGGTCAACAAGCTTGGTGATGCTGGTAATGCTGGTCAACAAGCTTTGGTCATTCTGGTTGATCAGCTTGGTGATGCTGGTAATACTGGTCAACAAGCTTTGGTCATGCTGGTTAACCAGCATTGTCAAGCTTGGTCATACTGGTTGTGTAACTGGGTCAGGCTGATCAACCATCATGGTGGCCATGCTGTTTTGTTTCAGCAGGGTGAAGCAATGCACTTTTATAATGTAGGAAAAACAACAAATGTGGTTATAGTGTTTTGTGAAGAACCTTTAAATCGGCAAAGAACCTTTAAATGTTATGAGAATTTTTTTTCTCAGTCACAGATTTCTTTTACAAAATGGTTCTATAGGGGACCAACATTGGCTATTCTATAACATCACCTAAATAATACATAGAGCAATTCCTTGCTTGTGTAACATACTTAAAATGAACCAATATAGTGTGATTCTGATTCTGATACAACATAGTTAACAGTAGGCTATGGCTGCCAGGCACATTAATACAAACCGTAATAAATGGGTGCAGTATTTTAAATAAATGTACTGTGAATGTATCTCAGCTGATCATAATAATTACAAACTAGAACTGCTTGTTTTACAATTATGTGAAAAGTGTTTGTCCAGCAGTTAATGCTACTCTACAGTTGACACAGGTTCATGGGCCACCAACAAATAGAGACCATTTGTTTGGATAAACTGACTCAGTCTATTGGTTAACTAACAAATTAGCCATTACACTGGTCATTACCGCTAACCTTATTAACTTGAATACACTGTGTACATGTTCCCTTGTTTGTTTTAACTGAAAGCCTGTGTTGTATGAGCGTCTACGCTAACTCTTGACTTGATTGGAAAATCCTAACAGCAAACAACCTGCATGTAATTGTCGTCTGATTAGAGAGACATATCGGGACATAACTCAGTTAGTGGTACAGTAAACAGTCAATGGCGGTGTTTCAGCAAACAGTCTACAGTACACTACGCTCAGTACATTTCCAGAGCTAAACATAGCATCAGCAGTTTAGTACTGTCCTGGCTTATTGGCTAATGTGGTATTTTACAACTCTAGTTTAA